>NW_024097467.1:725000-859293 GCF_016545835.1 Crotalus tigris
ATTAAAAAAACTCATTAAAATGTTCCTGAAGGTAATAGATATTCACAAACTAAAATGTTGTAACTATGATTTAGAGATTTTCCAAACACTTAGCTATCTGTTTTCAAAGCCTGTTTTCAAATCACATTTGAATAAGTTTGATTTATTTTGTTTTATTCTTGGAATATATATTAAAATTCATAATGATATCATCATAACTATGCCTATATTTTTTATGAATTTAGAGGTTGCGAAAACATCAAATAATCAGAATATTCCTAGATGTGCATAGTTTAACTCCATCAATGGATATCATCCAAGGATATCGCATTATGCATTCACAATATTATATTTGCATTTCAGAATATTTTCTGAGAAGCTGATATTTGACGGATGGTGTTCAGAGAAAATGACTTTTTAAAATACAAATTAATGTCCTTAGTGCAGCAATTTTGATGGCCTTTCCAGTTGTAGGGAGAAGGATTGAAGGAAGATTAGTTTTAAACAATGCATACCCATGCACAATGAAATTTAATTAGAAACTGTATGAAAAAATTGTTACATCTCTACAGAGAGCAAGAATGAAGAAAAAATATAGTAAACAGATTTTCTGGTTTTACATGGAAATGTACCTGGAATGGAGTAGAAAGCAGAAATATTCTCTCAATTTAAAAAAAAAATAGACTATCTACAGTGCTGCTGATATAACATTTAAAGGGGGGGAGATTTTTTTCATTTTTTTTTTCAGGAAATGACAGAAACGTAATCAGAAACATTAAGAAAGGAGTCTTTTGTCATAAGAACTGCCACTGCATTGTTTGTTTCTTAGTTCTCAAAAGGACTAGTTCTAATGCCCAGAATCCAGAGAAAGATTGCCATTGATTTCCTGGACCAAAACAAAAACAAAAACCTTCCACAGATATTAAGACTCAAAGCCTAGTTTGCATCAGTTTAAAACAATAATTGTTTTAATTGTTTAAAAGCACTCTTAGCCTTAGTTGATCTTTCTTTCCTTAAAGGGAACCTAAATTCCTATTAAATCATGAAAATAGAACCTTTTTTTCTTTCACAGCAGGATTTTTCTCTGCCATTCTGCATTCCTGTTACAGAGCTTGGTTTCTGATGGGCTTTTTTTTTTTTTTTTTAGACAGGAAAGGAAGATCACACTCTCTTTTCAATTGCTTTTCTCCCTAATTTCTTGCTTCTATTGTTGAATATGTTTCAAAACCTACATTAGTCTAAGATAATGCTTTCTTTGGATATTCATTGAGTTATACTGGGACTACCTCTGGCATAGCTGTGTAAATTAGATGCATCAGTGAGTTTGTGTCAAGCACTATAAAGCAAAAAACTCAGGAAACAAGAACTATTACTTTATTGCTAGAAGGGTATTGCAACAAAATCTTGAAAGCCTGCCAAAAAGATTCTTCAGTTCCATTTATTCCTAAATGAAGCAGAATTACTATGAATTTCTTTCTCACATTTCCCTGCTCCTACAAATTCAGTTATCTTTTCCATAATATCTCTGCTTTGTTTTTCATATTCCCAAGTATAGACATTTCCTTACAATTAGTAAAAAGTTATTACAATGTAATCCACATTACCAAAAAGATACCACCCCATATTCTGATGCAGATCCATCAAGGTTGCAGTTCTTCATTAATCTGATTTCTAAATTTCACCAATGACAGAAAAGTTTATGGAATTTACTGAAAGAAAAATCAGTACATTGATACCCATTGGTTAATTCTTTCTGGTAAATTACTGAAATTACTGGAAGTTAAAACTAAAACACTTTTTATAAATATATAAAAACCACTAGGCAAATCAGAAAGATTAATATTCTGGTGAAAGTGCTTTTGGTGCTGTTTGGAAATAAATAAATAGCCTAGATCTCAATTGGAATGTTGATTATTTGATATCATTGCTTTACATCAAAAGGAAAAGAATTGATGGACTTTACCAGATTAGGAGATAAGCATAACATGAGTTGAACTGCGTCACTAAAACTACATAAAGCTTTTAGAGTATAGAAAAGCTTAAAAGAGAGGGGAAAAAAGTGCAGAAGCTTGCTTAATTATTTTGTATTTTAATTTGTCTTGAAATTTAATAAAGTTGTATTTAAAAAGTTGTTACATCAAGGCCATGGAGAATACAAGATGAAATCAAGATTAGTCCAGCAATGATTATTGCATATGTGACCCCAATTTCAGACTGTTATGCAAATTTTCAGCCTTGAAACATTGTTTTTGCAGGACAGCATGGTGGTTTATGTGACCCTTGTTTAAGTCTCCCTCAATCATGGTAGTTAATTAGGTGAGAATCCAATGTGGATCAGTTATTAGGACTAGGAGTTTAATCTTCTGAGCTTTTTGATTTGTGCTGGAGCCCATCCTCAGGGAACTTTTCTCTCACAAGAATGCCATGCATAGTATGTATGTGGTGCCTGGTTGTATGTGGCTTTTTAGTTGTTGATTGGAGTGTTGATGGCCTGTTATTAAGTCACTGGCTGTTATTTCCTTGTGCTGCCAAGTCATCAGTTCCTAAGTACCGGATAAGCTGGTGATACATTAGCACTCCTGTTGACTGACAAGGGGCCCATTTGCCAGATTTCAATCATTTCCCTGGCTATCTTTGTACCTGCTTGACCAATAATTTTAGTAGCTGCAAAATTGAATGTATGTTCTTGTTCATTGTAATGTGAGGTTAACAAAGAATTTGGGTCTCCTTGTTTCACTGATCACTTGTGTTCTTGCAATCTTGTGGTTAGCTCCCTATATAGTCACAAAAGCAATCCCTGCAGGGGGTCTGGAAGATTACATTAGAAGTATTTTCCACCTCCAAGCAATGTTTGAAAACTTAGAACTGAAGATATAAAGAGTAGTAGATGATTTTTTTCATTCAACTATTTTTCATTTTCATTCATTCATTTTTTTAAAAATTCAACTATCAAGTCGTTGCAGTCTTCTTTTCATGGAAATATTATTATTAAAACCTATTTTCTTCCCTTTTGTATTTTCCATCACTAACAGTAAGGTCAAGTTGGAATTTCATACCTCATCTGAAATGGATTTTTTATGACAACCATATTTTAATGGGTCATTAGGTTCAAAAATTATCTGCAATTTATTCTAGTATTAGTTTTGAAATGCAAGAAAGAAGCCCTTGGAAAGTGTTTCATCAACTATCTAATACACAGACAGCTTCTACTTTAAAATGTCAAACATTAATATCTATTTAGATGGCAAAATGAATAAAATTTCCAAATAGTAAAATATCACATATAAAAGGAGCAGGTCTGGCTACTTGATTTCGTAAGTACAGTATCTATGCAGGAAAAAAAAACAAGAAAAGAATATCTAATAATATATTGTATGAAAAAGTTTATTAAAAGTGGGAATCATTTAAAGCAAGGAAAAGTATGGTAATCTCTAACATCGTCTAAATACTTTTTATTCTAAAGATAACCATAGTAAGAAAAAATTAAGCAGATATGCCAATATAATATATTTGAATTCAGGAAACTGATGAATGACACAACAAGAATTGTTCCATGAAGGAAAGAACCTGTCACAGTTAATGTATTTGCAAACAAATAGAAAGATAAAAAGGAGAGACATTGAGATAGATAATAGAATTTGAAGTACTTATTTAAAAGAAGTTCATTTATTAGGTCAGATCTATAAATTGTTCCTGAAGTACAATATAGAGACACAACAAATTCAAAATTGCATGATATATGGATGACAAATTTTAAGGAAGTAATCACAATGGATCAATGAAGTTATGTAAGAAATCTATACAATTTATTCCAAGCTAGAATTTAAGGGAAAATTTATATAAAATGTTTTATAGATGGTATAGAAGACATATAACTCAATGCACAAATCATATAACAATAAATGCTGAAAATGTCATAACAAAGAAAGATTCTACCATGAAAATGAAAATATCACAATTTATTGAGATACATGCTGACAGTGGCAAGAATTAAACTGGCATAACATTAAAAAAGAGAAACCTTGCTGACAATACAGGATTAGGAGATCAAAATTGGAAAATATGCAGCAGGGGAAAAATTGACTGCATATATTCATTACAGAAGTGAAATGCAACTAAATTCAAGTAGGAATGGCTCCATTGCACACAATGTATAACATAGGAGTACATGCTAAAACACTTAGAATATGAGTTTTAGAAAAAAAGAGAAATCAATTAAAAAGCAACTAAAAATTACTCAAAAAGATATAAGCAAAAACCAATAAAGTTTAAAACAAAGTATAAATATTTAAGCAGTAGTTAATGATTGGGGGGGAAATGAAAGGAAGGGGGAATAGTTCTACTGATGACTTATTTTTATAATATATATTTTATAGACAATATCTTCTTGCATCTCTATTTTTGTTCTTTTATCTTTGTGTAATGATTATGCAATAACACTTTAAATAACATTCTCTTTTCACCCATATGGATGGTCTGTATCTTCTTCAATCACGGTTCCTGTATCAGAAACCTGGAAATTTGAGGATTCTGTACAGTATCTTAGCTGTTCCTAGCACTGCCTTCTTCTGGACTCTGATTTTGTTTCTCAGATCTATAGGAGCCATTCTCCTAGCTTAGGACTCATAGCCCCAAGTGTTTACCACCACTGGAACCACTTTGACCTTTACTTTCCACATCCTCTCTAGTTCCCCCTTCTAGCTTTGGTACTTCTCCAGCTTCTCTTACTTCTCCTTTTTGATGTTGCTGTCACTTGGCACCAATATAGCTATCACTATCACTGTCTTCTTGGCATTGTCTTCTACCATGATGTCTAGTTCATATATATAAATGATTCAATCTCTTTTTTAAAAAAGCTCAACATTTAAACTACAAAATCAGCCTTCCGTTCTCCCTTCCTCCTTACTTTCCTTCCTCTCCCATTTTCATTCTGTTTGATAGAAAACTTTGCTAAAAAAGAAACTTTCAAAAGGAAGAGAAAGGTCAGGGATGAAAATATGGTGGTTTGCAAGATTCTTGCATTTACTTTAGTTTTGAGATGACCAAGATGGACATATGAGTGTCTATATTTTCTTATGCAATCATTGGTAGTCAGTAAAACTGTAGCACAGTGGAGTGTTCCAATAGAGAAAAATGAAGCATGTAGAATATGACAAGGTAAATTCAGAATTTTTCAAAAAAAAAATTCCACACATTTAAATATTTAGCTAAATAATCAAGAATGAGGATTTAATTATTTCTTTATCCCTTAGATAAGATGCAAAAAATGTTAAAATGTAAGAAGATTGGGTTTAGAAGAAGCTTTAATTGACAAGTTTTAATTTGGTTTTAAACTTTCACTATTCAGTTTTATATCTATATGCATAATAGAATCCTCATTTTTAATAGTTAATTTGCTAGCAAATGCAACATAATCCTCTCTCACAGAAGAAACACCAACTGAATTAAGTCAGTAAATGGTTGAATATTTCATTTGGTTTCATTTGATAAGCAGTACATGAAATTTAAAAGTTCCTTCATACAAAATGGAAAGAATTTCACATATCAGAAAGAACATGACCAATCATTTAGGCCATTTTGAGTACTGATATTCATAAAAGCTAACTCATAACAATCTGTGAAAAATAACATATTTGTTTAAAGGGGAAGAACCAATTTTGATGCTATATAATACTAAAAGGAATTCTATCAATCAACAATTTCTTCATTCTTTAGTTTGCTGTCCTATCCTCTTTTGTCTTTACTCATTCAGTCCTTTCACCTGATACCATTCTATTAATAACCAATCATTTTGTTTTTAGTTCATTTTTTTCTCTTTTTCTGTAGACTTCTATTAGCATACACAGTTTACCACATGATATCAACCAACAACCGAGCACATCTCGTACTGGTCACATCCTACCCAGCTTTGGCATAATGCTACTATTCCATCAAAAAATAATTTGTCAGGGAGTTCTCTGTCTACTTCTTTTGGTGGCTATTATAAGTAGCTATTAGACCTCTTCTAAAATCTTGATATATATTCCTCAGTTATGGAGTTTTCTTTTGGAAATGGTATAACATACTTTGCATTTATGTCTGAGATGTATTTTATACAATGATTCTTCTGCATAAAACTTCGCAAAGTAAAATAAAAGGAGTATATTTTATTCATTATGTTGCTGTAGGAAATGAAAAATACAACATAGGACCGCAAGTCAGTGGCAACAGAATGAGTGTGGGGCATTGTACTATTCTTCAGAATTGATAAAGAGTAGCTTTCTGTTTTTATCAGACAATTGCTATAGGTTAAAGTAAGATTGTATCAGAAAGAAAAACCTGCTGGTATGATTTAGCCCCTCTGGACCAGGCAATAGAGAAATTCATAGCAAGAATAGACATGATTATGGTTTATATGTACTTTACCATATCTCATATCATGTATCATCTATATCTATCATCTATCTATCATCGATCCATCTCTCTCTCTCTCTCTCTCTCTCTCTCTCTCTCTCTCTCTCTCTCTCTCTCTCTCTCTCTCTCCTATTATCTAACTATCTTAGGACAATAATCAAATACATACATAAGTACACATATATATATATATATGATCTCAATTGAGTTTTAATGTCACCTTTAGCTTTGTTCTGCAATAAAAGCTTTAGTTTGCAAGAATTACAATTTATAATCTCAGATTCTACATTCTGTTGGTTAATAATCTTGTAATGTTATCTCCAGAAAGATTTAGGTTTAAACTAAACTTTTAGCATTCTTCTCTAATGCTTTTTCTTCTTTATTTTCTTTAACAGGAGAAGAATGAATTTGAATAGAAGAGAATGGAAAAGAGATTGCTTTACCCTTTTTCTTTCTGTTTCGATTAGCAAGCTGCTTCCTGTATTCATTGTACATTTTTCTATACAGCTGAAAGAGAGTTTAGGAAAGTTGATTTTGAGCTATAAAGGCTTTGGGATGGAGAGAGCAGACTCTCTCCATAACAGTGTTCTCCTTCCTGAATTATCCTCCTCCATAGGCTGCTTTGCATTTAAAAAGAAGGAAAAGAATTGTGCATAACACAGCAATGCCCATAATAGTGTTGTGTAATCAAAGTACACAGAAGAAACTGAAAGAATAGGACAAAAAGATAGATAGTGATAACTAGTATTAGTTTTTTCCTAATTCTTGATATACAAAAGGAAGGGTTTTCAATCTCATCTGCCTTATTTCATGGGCAAAGCATGCATTGATAGAGTACCGTAAGTATCCCAACTTTTGAAAGGAAAGCCGATAGTCTCTGACAGATGGAGGATAATATGCCTTTTAGTGCAAGAGAATAGTTGATTCTGGGGCATGAAATCAAATTAAGGCATCTGTAGCTGGCAGGATATCATTCAGATTCACAATTTGCACATCAAAGGCATAGTATTATTGGGCACTATTCTTTTTTTTATTTTTACCCTTATGTTAGCTCTACTTTTATTTACTTATTTCAAGTGCCGCACTGCTCTGTTCAATCTGCTAGAAGAGGTTTATGAACTGGATCTGGCAGGTATTAAAATGTGTAGATACAGTCTTGCTGATTTCTCCAGAGATATCAGCAAATAGTACTGTTGGACCTATTTACTGTGAAGGAAAGCACAAACTGAGCTACTTAGGGAGAAAAATTAAAATGCCAACTCAAGTCTCAGCCAATGTAGCACAAAACTGTAATGCATATTATAAGCTAATATACTTGAATAACAATTCATTCAAGTACTGGCCCTGATGAAAAAATTTGTGAATGATATAATCAAAACAGTCTAAGGGTACCCAACAGTTTAATTAAACTTTTCCTTTCACATTTGTTTCTAGTCTCCAGCACATTTATAGTTGAACTGTATACACATCTAGTCAGAAGCCAGTCACATTGAATTCAATGGAAATTATTCCCAGGAAATGATATGCATACAGTTGTAGGCAGAATGTTTCATTATTTGTGTGTTGTTGTTAATTGCGAAGTCGTGTCCGACCCATCGCGACCCCATGGACAATGTTCCTCCAGGTCTTCCTGTCCTCTACCATCTTCTGGAGTCCATTTAAGTTCACACCTACTGCTTCAGTGACTCCATCCAGCCATCTCATTCTCTGTCGTCCCCTTCTTCTATTGCCCTCAATCTTTCCCAGCATTAGGCCCTTCTCCAGTGAGTCCTTCCTTCTCATTAGGTGGCCAAAGTATTTGAGTTTCAACTTCAGGATCTGGCCTTCTAAAGAGCAGTCGGGGTTGATCTCTTCTAGGACTGACCGGTTTGAACGCCTTGCAGTCCAAGGGACTCGCAGGACTCTTCTCCAGCACCATAGTTCAAAGGCCTCAATTCTTTTGTGCTCAGCCTTTCTTATGGTCCAACTTTCACAGCCATACATTGCAACTGGGAAAACCATGGCCTGGACTATACGCACTTTTGTTGGCAGGGTGATGTCTCTGCTTTTTAGTATGCTGTCTAGATTTGCCATAGCTTTCCTCCCCAGGAGCAAGCGTCTTTTAATTTCTTGGCTGCAGTCCCCATCTGAGGTGATCTTGGAGCCCAGAAAAATAAAATCTATCACTACCTCCATTTCTTCCCCATCTATTTGCCAGGAATTGAGAGGGCCAGATGCCATGATTTTGGTTTTCTTAATGTTGAGTTTCAAGCCAACTTTTGCACTCTCCTTCTTCACCCGCATCAAGAGGCTCATTATTTGTGTAGCCAATCTTAATTTACCAGTGTTTGATATTTGGGGCAGCAGTTAAATTGAAGCAATATCAAATGCCTATTACTTCAATTAATAGTTAACACTTAGCATAATCCCCCAACCTGATATAACTATACTACTACCTTCATGTCAGAAGCACCTACCAAGGCATGCCCAGGTTGAAAGGATCAGTCGGTGACATCTCTGTTGCCCAGGGGGTGCCCGAGGAGGTTACTTTCATGTCACTGGTATTTTCCCACAGAAGTGGTATCTATTTATCTACTCACATTTGCATGCTTTTGAGCTGCTAGGTTGGCAGGAGCTGGGACAAACTGTTAAGATCTCATAACGTCAGGCAGCTCACTTCACTTCAGGTTTAAAAATGCTGAACTTTCAACCTCTCAATTGTCTTCTGACCATGTGAACCACCACACCCCAGTATAACTAGTGGACTAGTTATTGTGCATGCATGTATTCAGGTCTTAGTCCATCCCTAGTTTGCAACCATTTTCATTGATTTCATAATCATTGAAAATTAAACTTAATTTAGTTTAATGTTTAACTGTTAAAATGGAGCAGAGTGAATTGAAGTAGGATTAGGATTCAGATACCAAGAGTGACAGAAATTTAAGAAAAGTTGGGTTTTTTAATGTTGTACTGTATCCATATTTGGGTATTGAAGCAAAAAATAGGTGAATTATGCTTACACAGAGAGGACAAAAAACCTGGCATTGTTGACTATTGGGAAAATTTAGATTCAGGACTGTGAATAGTAAATACTTCATTACATTTAGTAATTGTAAATTGTAGATTGTAAAACATACACACACACACACACACACAAACATAATGTGTGAGAAGGGGAAGGGAAAGGGAAAGGAGAAGAAGAAGTAGGAAAGACAGAGAAAGAAAAAGAAAGAAACTCATACATGAAACAAAATTAGTGTAACATATAAACTGAGTCATGGAATTAAATTATTAGTATTCTGCTGTCCATATTTCTATTTAAACTTCCATACAGTATGGGACGCCTAGTAGTAAAATTTTTGTTCGACTATACAGAGATGAATTCCTCAGATTGCTGAAGAATTATCAGAATGTGAGTGTTCCTCTAGTCTTGCAATATCAGTTTTAATTTGAAACTATACTAGATCCATTTTGATTAACCAAAGCACTAGAAATGACTTAAAAGAACATAAGAATACTCAAAACTTGCTGACCTCCAGAACAAAATTAATATGTGAAATTAGTTGCATTCACAAGGGAGCCATTGAGATATCTAATGAAATTTGAAAAGCTCTGGATACAGGAAATTTAAGTAAATGCACTGTCAAGAGATCCTCCTGATATATGATCCTATGGCAGTAATTCAAGTAGGTTTCTGTAAATCAGTTGTACATGTTGGGATTTAAACAACTACACACTTGCATTTTTTTTAAAAAAAATACAAATTTATGAGAAACAGTTTAAGGATTCAGTCATGACAGCTGGATGGAATCCTTGAGGCAATACAAATATCAAACATTGAAGATTAACAAAACATTGCCTTCTAAAGACCTTATTTTGTGGTAGAAGGTTCTTATATTCAGATGGCCTCAAACTCAATTAAAGCAAATATTATCATCAAATATTTATTATAAAATGATGTACATAGCAAAATCTGGATTTATAATATCCATTTCTAGATTCTTTTGTTGAAAGTGGAGCAGACTGATTGTTTTACATATAACACAATTCTCTTGACATGGAAACTTCATGGCTATCACCATGCACAGCTGCTACTTTCAGATCATACACATTAATTGGCATAGATCCATGGACTATTTGGAATAAAATTCACTTGGAGCCCATGTTCAATCAGTAATTATGAAGAAAGAGCTACAGATGCTAGGAAGCTACTTGAAAGTGTTGGGCATTTGCCATATACAGGAAAAGGATGCAGCTTGGATCACAAGCATTCCCCTATTGGTCACTGGTCACTTTACTTGATTTTGATCCAGTGATGGAAGGCACTGCACAAAATCTGCTCTTTCATAGACAATTGATGTGAGCAGCACTAATTCCTTCACATTCAAAGAGTTGAGTCAATTGTTATTGATGCTTTTACTTTTTAGAAGAAATCCTGTCCTTAGAAGTTTATTGAAGTTCTATTGTGTGTCCTACTGATGTCTGATGTGCATTTAGTGAGAGCAAGAGAAAGAGCAGCTGTGTGTTCTCAGGAAACAAATGCAATGGCTTTATGGAGTTTCAGGGAAGTGCCATGATTGAGTGTGCACTTTGAAGCAACTTCAGTAAGTTGTTTCTCTTAAAGCAACAAAGAACTTTCTCTGTGTTTAATTATATAATGATTAATTAATCTATTTTTACTGGGTCTTTATCTCTCTCTCTCTCTCTCTCTCTCTCTCTCTCTCTCTCTCTCTCTCTTTTCTTGTTTGCTACCCATCTCACCTAGAAATATTGCTTAAAACATATTTCTAAATAATGCTGAACAGCCTTAGAAATAAATTAGTCTCTGTGAAATAAAAGAAAAAACATGAATCTTGCTTTCCCCAAACGACATAGTTAAAATAATAGTTAATAATAGTAGTAACAATATTCAGTATAATATACACTGGGGGTTTGATAAGATTTAATTCTCTATGCATTTTCCAGTCTACATAAGTAAACTATTTTGTTAAGACTTCATATGGAATTACCATAGGTTAGTAGCATAAAAAATTTTTCCATTTTATTATGGAAATTGGAAAAAACATATTATAGCTATATACATTGCTTTTATTTTTATTACCCTTAATTGTTGTTGACAATATTAATGGTTGAAATACAGGAAGAACTGGTAGAAAAACTGGGATATCTTTTTTTCTAAAGGAAATATCTGAGCAAAACAACAATTAAAAATATTGACTGCTTTGCAAGTAGGACTATGACTCAGATGGGTTATTTCCTACTTGTTTTGAAAATAATTCAGTTCATTTCTGAGCACATCCAAAAGAGTGTTGGAAAGCAAGAAAATCCATTTGTTGCTTAAGTGTACTAAAGCAAAATAAAAATATGTAATATTGCATGTTTATCTGACAAAGCCTAATTAGTGATGATTTTAATTTTTAATTACTGCCTTCTGAGGCTATTTTCTGAAAAATACTGTTATGGTAATTGTGCAAAAATGGGCTGTTATGGGGTGGGAGAGATTATGCATTTGAATGATCCTTTCCAATCCTCAACTTTCCATTCAATAGTCATACAAATGTAGCCCACTGATTGCAATAGAAGGGATAATAATAATAATAATAATAATAATAATAATAATAATAATAATAATAGTAATAGTAATAAAAATATGGTGAGGCGTAAATTGCAGAATGCCATACCGGCTCGGACGTCGCCCGGGTTAACAAGGTCCGCGCTAGATATCGGAGTTCCTGGATATCTGGTGAAAAATGGGTTACAGGACTCAGGACTGTTGGCTGAACAACCAGGGCCAGCAGCTGCAGAACTACTGGAAGAAAAGGTGTTTACCCGTCGCAGATACACAGTGATGGAAAACAAAGAAATAATGATCTGTTACTACAGATCAAGTCCAACAAGAAGAGGATATCTACAACGAATGCACCAATTCTGGAAAGAACAACATCCAGAATCAGAAATAACAGAACAGAGACTAGCAGATCAACGCCGATTTATAACACGAAATAAAGTATTCACAGAAACAGAATTGGACGAACTGCAAAGGTTTACCCAGGGCAAAGACATCAAAGCCTTACCAGAAGTAATTCAGAACGTAGAGAAAAACCAGGGGGAGTTGGCAGTGAAGGAATCCAGCAGAGATATACAACTGTTCTCATTTGGAAACCAGGCACTTCTTCCTCAGGAAGAACAAAACCCTCTAACTAAAGAAATAAAAGAATTGAAACAAAGAATAACTGAGCATCTAGAACAGCACAAAAACAACAGAACAAGGCTACCTGCATTGAAGCTTGTTCCAAAGAAACAGCTAGCACAAGCATTAAAAGATGCAAATACTGCAATATCAAGTATAAGCACCAATTCACTGCAAGAAACAAACCAACGAATGTACAGCACAGCTGCAGTTATAACAGAATACCTGGGATGCAAAATCAACAAAGAAGAAAAACAAACAAACAGTGCACCAGAAAAATGGAAGGTTAGACTAGAAAATAAGATCAGCAAGTTAAGATCACATGCAAGCAAGCTAGAACAGATGAAAGAAAAGAAGCTGAAGAACAAGAAGACCAAAGAATACCTAATCAAGAAATACCACTTAGAAACAAGGAAGATCAAGGAAGCACTGAAATAATAAAGCAACAAATGACAGCTATAGCCAGGAAAATCAGTAGATATGAAGCTCGAATTGCAAACTATAGGCAGAACCTCCAATTTCAATCCAATCAGAAACATTTCTACCAATCCATCAATGGAGAAACTGCAAGAAATCAGTCGGTACCTGACAAGGAAGAAACAGTGCAGTTCTGGAAGCAGATATGGGATAACCCAAAGAAATACAACAAGGATGCGGCTTGGTTAAAAGAGGTAGATGCAAATAAAACAGAAGTTGAAATGAAAGAACTAGTAATAACAACAAAAATGGTAGAAAAAAGAGCAAAGAAAATCAAAAATTGGTCAGCACCAGATGAAGATGAACTGCATGGGTTTTGGTTGAAACATCTAACTGTTATACACCCACTCATTGCCAAACAGTTCAACAATATACTACACGGAGGAGAAATTGAAAAGTGGCTAACAACTGGGAAAACCTACCTAATAATGAAAAATCCAGCAAAAGGGGCAACACCAGGTAACTACAGGCCAATTACCTGCTTACCAACAACTTTCAAATTACTAACTGGTGTAGTAGCTGATGCAGTGCAACAGCATCTAGTTGAAAACAATCTCTTTCCACCTGAGCAGAAAGGAAACCGCCCCAATAGCAGAGGAACAAAAGATCAACTCCTAATAGACAAAATGATCTTGGAAAACTGCAAGAGAAGGAAGACCAACCTGAATGTGGCATGGATTGACTACAAAAAGGCATTTGACTCTCTGCCACATGATTGGATAATAAAGTGCCTAGAAATAACAGGAGTCAGTAGAAACATCAGAAAATTTGTGCAAAGATCGATGGCACAATGGAAGACACAGTTGCAGATCAATGGTGAGAGGCTGGGAGAGGTTAATATCAAGAGAGGAATATTTCAAGGAGATTCATTATCACCATTACTATTTGTTATTGCACTGTTTCCTCTGTCAACAATACTGAATAACTCAGGACATGGCTATCAAACATCAAAAACATCTGCCAGACTATCCCACCTCCTTTATATGGATGATCTGAAGCTGTATGGAAAAACATCATCTGAAATAGAATCGCTGCTCAACACTGTCCGTATATATAGCCAAGATATTGTAATGGAGTTTGGCTTGGACAAATGTGCCACACTTACTATCAAACAAGGAAAAATAGTGAAAACTGAAGGAATCAAGATGCCCCACGAAAATAACATTAAGAGTCTGGATGAGGAAGAGTACTACAAATACTTGGGTATCCTTCAAGCTGACAACATCAAGCACACTGAAGTCAAGAAAAAGATTAGAGGTGAATACATCAAGAGAGTGAAGAAGATCTTAAAATCCAAACTCAATGGAGGAAATACCATAAAGGCAATCAACACCTGGGCAATCCCAGTCATTAGGTACACAGCTGGAATAGTGGACTGGACTCAAGCAGAACTAAAAGCAATGGATAGGCAGACCAGAAAAATAATGACAATGAATCATGCCCTTCATCCACGCAGTGACATTGATAGACTTTATCTACCAAGGCAAATAGGTGGGCGTGGAATGCTACAAGTACATCAGATGGTTGAAGAAGAAAAAATGGCTTTGGAAGAATATCTGAAGAACAATGATGAAGATGCACTGAAATTAGTATATCAGGAAGGCTTACTGACTACTGGAGAGACCAAACTGGCCTACAAGAAAGACCAAATGAAGAAGAGAATAGAGGCATGGGAAGACAAAGCACTACATGGCCAATACATGAAAAAAATAGCTGGGAAAGCAGATAATAATAAAACCTGGCAATGGCTAAGAGCAGGAAAATTGAAGAAAGAGACCGAGGGACTAATTCTGGCTGCACAAGACCAAGCCTTAAGGACAAATGCATACAAAGTCAAAATTGAGAAGACAGCAACAGACAGTAAGTGCCGCCTATGCAAAGAAGCTGAAGAAACAGTGGACCACTTGGTAAGCTGTTGCAAGAAGATTGCACAAACTGATTACAAGCAGCGGCATGACAAAGTAGCAACAATGGTGCATTGGAAGATCTGCAAAAAATATCATTTGCCTGTAAGCAAAAACTGGTGGGATCATAAAATAGAGAAAGTCATAGAAAATGATAAAATTAAACTGCTCTGGGACTTCAGAATTCAAACAGACAAGCACCTGCAACATAACACCCCAGACTTAACAATTGTCGATAAGAAAGACAAAAAAGTCTGGATAGTGGACGTGGCAGTGCCTGGAGATAGCAGAATAGAAGAGAAAGAACTGGAGAAGATAACAAAATACAAAGACCTACAAATAGAAATAGAAAGACTGTGGCAAAAGCAAGCAAGGGTAGTACCAATAGTCATAGGCTCCTTGGGTGCAATCCCAAAACAACTGGAGCACCACTTGAACACCATTGGCATTGACAAATTCGCTATTAGTCAATTGCAAAAGGCCGCCTTATTAGGAACTGCTTCCATCCTGCGACGATATCTGTAATACCATCAAACATCCACATCTGCCTATCCCAGGTCCTGGGTAAGGACTCGATAGGTAGACAAAATGCCAAATCCAGTCTGAACATCTGGCTGACTGTACGATGATCGATAATAATAGTAATAGTAAAGTTGGAAGGGACCTTGGAGGTCATCTAGTCCAACCCCCTGCTCAGGCAGGAAACCCTATACCATTTCGGACAAATGGCTGTCCAGTCTCTTCTTAACATCCTCCAGTGTTGGAACATTCACTGCTTCTGGAGGCAGGTTGTTCCACTGGTTAATTGTTCTAACTGTCAGGAAGTTTCTCCTTAGTTCTAGGTTGCTACTCTCCTTGCTTAGTTTCCACCCGTTGCTTCTTGTCCTGCCTTCAAGCACTTTGGAAAATAGCTTGACACCCTCTTCTTTGTGGCAGCCCCTGAGTTATTGGAACACTGCTATCATGTCCTCCCACGTCCTTCTCTTCATTAAACTAGACATACCCAATTCCAGCAGCTGTTCCTTATATGCTTTAGCCTCCAGTCCCCTAATCATCTTTGTTGCTCTTCTCTGTACTCTTTCTAGAAACTCAACATCTTTTTTACATCATGGTGACCAAAACTGGATGCAGTATTCCAAGTGTGGCCTTACCAAGGCATTGTAAAGTGGTATTAATACTTCACGTGATCTTGATTCTATCCCTCTGTTAATGCAGCCCAGCACTGAGTTGGCCTTTTTGGCAACTGCAGCACACTGTTGGCTCATATTTAGGTGATTGTCCACTAGGACTCTGAGGTCCCTCTCACAGTTACTATTGTTGAACCAGGTACCCCCCATACTATAGCTGTGCATTTGGTTTTTCTTGCCTAAACATAGAACCTTGCTTTTTTTCACCATTGAATTTCATTTTGTTAGATAGCGCCCAGTGTTCAAGTCTGTCCAGATCCTTCTCTATCTTAAGCCTGTCTTCTGGAGTGTTGGCTATTCCTGCCAGCTTGGTATTGTCTGCAAATTTGATGAGTTCCCCATCTATCCCCTCGTCCAAATCGTTGATAAGGATGTTGAAGAGCACTGGGCCCAGAAAAGAGCCCTGGGGCACCCCACTTCACAGTTCCCTCCATGTAGATGTGGTTCCATTGAGGACCACACACTGAGTATGGCTGGTCAGCCAGCTATGGATCCATCTGGTGGTGGTGCTGTCTACCCCACATTTTTCTATCTTGTCAAGTAGTAGGTTGTGATCTACTTTATCAAATGCCTTACTGAAGTCCAAGTAAATTATGTCCACAGCATTCCTCTGATCCACTAATTTTGTCACTTGGTCAAAGTATGCAATAAGATTTGTCTGGCATGATCTATTTTTGACAAACCCATGTTGGCTTTTAGTAATGACTTTGTTTGCCTCTAGTGTTTGCCGATTCGTTGTTTGATTATCTTTTCCTGGATCTTCCCAGGTATTGAGGTCAGGCTGATAGGTATGTAATTTCCTGGGTCCATTTTTGTTTCCTTTTTTGTAGATGGAACTACATCAGCTCTTTTCCAGTCCTCTGGTAGTTCCCCAGTGCTCCAGGATCTTTGAAAAATATAGTTCAGTGGTTCTGAGATCACATCTGCTAGTTCCTTGAGAACCTTGGGGTGTAATCCATCTAGTCCTGGTGATTTGAACTCGTCTAGGCTGGACAGGTGCTCACTACCATTTTCTTACCTATCTTAACTTGTGTTTCTATTTTTATGGCATTATTTTTGATAGTTTTGTCTGCTTTTTACCTGTTAAATAGTTCTGCTTTCTCCCTATTGCTTGTCACCTTCTTGCCACTTTCACCCACTAATGGACCAATCATTTCCTTCACTTTTTTTTCTTGTTTTTTACATGTTGAAAAAAGCTTTTTTGTTATTTTTGACTTTGGTCACAAGCCTTAGTTCATTTTGAGCCTTGGCTTTCCTCACTTCATCTTTGGAGGCTCGGGCTATTTGCTGATATTCTGATTTAGTTATGTGCCCCTCCTTCCACTTTCTATACTTGTCCTTTTTATCTTTCAATTTGTCAGAGAGTTTTTTATGCAGTCATACTGGTTTCTTTTGAGAGCTGCTATTTTTCCTCTTTGTTGGTATTGTGCTAGGCTGGGCTTTTATTATCTAATTTTTCAAAATTTCCCAAGGTTCTTGAGTTGTTTTCCCCTTGAGGATTCTCATCCATGGAATCCTTCCCAAGCCCTCTCTAGGTTTATTGAAATTAGCTCTCTTGAAGTCCAAGACTCTAGTTTGACTATGTTCTATTGCTTGTGCTTCCATAATGTTGAATTCCAATATTGCATGATCACTTCCTTCCAGGGTCTCTATGGCTTCAACACCTTCTATCATTTCATCTCTGTTAGTGAGAATTAGATCCAAAATGGCTAAGCCCCTAGTTCCCTTCTCTACTTTTTGGGAGACAAAGTTGTCTGGTAGGTTTTCCAGGAACCTGTTTGATCTTCCACTTGGTGCAGAGTTCGTCTCCCAGTTGATGTCAGAGTAGTTAAAGTCCCCCATTACTATTGTGATTTGCTTCCTACATATCTTAGTTAGCTGACTAGCAAAATACATATTCATATGTATTCATATACAACACAACAGAGACAGTAATGAATGCTCCAATATCGGTTCTTCTATACTATTTGATGGTTCCTTGGATCACTCCTATATCACAAATTAATGACAATCTACACTACAATGTCCTAAACATCATCTAGCAGCAGTGCTGTTGTCTTGGAGGTACCAGGGATAAGAAGGTTTCTGGTTTAATCAGACAAACACCAAAGAGATCCCCATTTTCAGGATTCATAGCAGAGACTGTAACACAATGTCTAAAACTATAGTTCAGTGGTGGCAAACCTATGGCACGGGTGCCAGAGGTGGCACTCAGAGCCCTCTCTGTAGGCATGCGCGCCATTGCCCCAGTCCTAGGCCTTCAGCTGGGTTTTATAAAACCTTTTCACTTTAGGCCTCCGCTGTCATGTACAAAAAAAAAAGGTTCAATCAATCAGTCAATTTTAACTTCTCGTGGGGAAAGAAAAGATCTTGCAAAGTTGGAATTGATTGATTGAACTTTTTAGTCCCACCCAGTCTGCCATTACCACCGCAGCCACGCCCACCCAATGAGCCACACCCCCCAGTGGGCCACACCCATCCAGCACCCAATGATGCATAAGTGGATTTTGGATTGCAGTTTGGGCACTCGGTCTCTAAAAGGTTCGCCATCACTGCTATAGTTCTTCCACATATATAAAACCCAAAGTATGAATCCTGTATGTAAATGACACTTTCATTATGCAACAAATATATAATTACCTGAGGGACCATCTTTTTTCCAAGAGTCTCTACCTGTCTAATTTGATCCAGCAGATTGGACATGCTGCAGATTCTGTCAGTTGAAGAGTGCCAACTGATGGGAGCTACAGATGGCCCTTCTCTTCTATGGGTCCTGTTTTATGGAATATTCTCCCCTTGGAGATTAGAATGGCAACAACCCTGTTGCAAGGTTTTAAAAATGTGCCCAGGACTGGGACTCAGAATGTGTTTAAAGTCCTGTTTTTTGAATTTACTGTTAGTTGATTAATTACATCAGCTGCTGTGTATATTTTCTGCATGTTTTTACTATGTTATTGTTTTTAGTTGTTTTATAGTTTTAGTTTTGTAAGCTGCCCAGAGCCACTTGGTTAACTTGGGCAGCTATAGTAATTGAATGAATGAATGAATGAATGAGGAAAAGCAAGGTAAGACACATGAAACAAACAATGTTTTCAAAGAAATAAAATTCACAATGGAAGAAGAAAAAAATACCACACTACTCTTCCTAGATATTCTCATCAGTAGAATGACAACAAATTAGAAACACAAATATATCAAAAACAACCAACACTAACCAAATGTTCCATTATCAAAGTAACAATCCAACATCCCACAATAGGAGCTATGTAAGAATATTATTCAAATGAATACAAACATAAACCAAAACACCAGAAAAAGGAAAGTGACTACCTTTACAACATCTTCCAACAAAATAGATACCAATACAATTTTATCAAAAAGTGCCTGACCATCAACCCACTGCAGCACAACGAACTCAAGTTACAAAAAGAATATACTGACATACATCAAAATCATATCAGAAACAACCAACAGATTATTACAACCACATGGCATTACTGTAGCACACAAACCAATTAGTGTCCTCCAAAACATCTTAAGTAAATCAAGAGATCCAGAGTCTTCAATTTACAGTGTAAGGATTATAATAACTACTGTGCAGATCAGATAGCAGAAGACTAGCAGAGGATATCCATGAATATCAGCTAGAAATCAGAAGACAATGAAAACTCCATAATCTCATGAAAATTTAACCATATTTTCAACTTGAGCATCCTAGACCAAACTAAATCCAAAAATACTTGGGAATTCCTGGAAGCTTGATAGTCAGAGAAATCAGCCATCAGTAAGCACATAGAGATGAATCATATTTACATACTATTCAAAAGCTAAGAAGGAAAAAAAAGATCACAACAATCCTCTTTAGTAGCCAATAGCCAGACAAGCATGAATTGACACAGGTAAACAATCAAACAGAAAACAATACTCTAAATCAAGGAACTATCAAGAAAAAAACTGCATTCCCACCAAAATTGGCAGGGCAAGGTACTGTATATAAGCAGGGAGCAAATCCCACACTTACTTGTAGTAAAGATGTTACCTAGTTGGATAATGAAACATATGCAAGCAAAGAATCAAGTTCAGAGCACAACAAATACTCTGCAGGATAAGACTGCCATGTCCAAAAATCAATCCCTTACATATATCTAAAAATTCAAGTTATCAAATAAGTGTAAGAGACCTTATGCAAACAGGCTGTCCACAATGTCCAGTGTGCAAGAGCTACATGATCTTCTACCAAGATCAACTATAATTCCATTAACCTAAGTGTGTGATTACTGTTTCATTGTAATTTGTTTTATTGTTAACAAGTATCTTCATTTACAGTTGTTTTCTCTTACAAGGTTGCTTGCTTCCTTGTTTATTTGTTTATCTGATGATTTCATGGGACAATGGATGATCTTAATCTTGCAGAGGTTTATGTTTTTTAATGCACTTCATGCTGGGACAGAGTACCAGAGAGATCTGAGAAAACTACTGTAATACAGCTATCTATTTGTGGGAAAGCAAATTTAGAATGAAATTTTGTGAATTTGCACATTTTTTTATATTGGTCAATCGTTACTTATGCAATTTAATTATGGAATTTTATTTGAAATTTATATAAATAGGTATAGGGAACTATATCTTCAAGCTACTCTCAAACCCTTTCAAATGAGCCAGAGTATTAAATTCAATGTATTTTGTTTATTGCTGCTATTGCCATTGTTTTTTCTGAAAATAATTGTGATAAAGAAGTTTTAAAGAATCACATCAGACAGTGGTTCTATTTCACAAAAGGAATAAATATAAACTGAAAATAAAAATGCCAGAGCAGAATATTGGACGAGTGAATTGCTTCTTGATTCTCTGAGTGCCAGTGCCAAGCTAACAAGTAGGTTTGAAAAATGAACACAGGGATGGGACAAGAGCTATTTCCTTGTAATGTGATGAGACAGCAAAACAAAAGGAAAGTTTCACAAGTCTTGATCATTTGATTCTTGTTTTTGACACTTCATTTGTCAGGCTCAGTAGCAACGACTTAATAACTTACCATGCAAAGATTTTTGTCAAGTAAGTGGGAAATAAAAATTAGAGTTACTGTTTAAATTACCTGTTCAGATTTGCCACTGAAAAGAACTCATCCCTGTTATTGCATGTAAAAAAGTACAAGACACAATAATTCATACCACCCAAATTAAAGTTTAATTTATTGTGTTTTCATCTTAATGTACACAAAAGTGTCTGCAAAGAAGTGCTGAATTGCCCCTGTGACTAAGTAGGACAGATGAGGAGGAAGCTAACCACCAGACTGAAAGAACACAGAGTGATCATACAAGGAGATCCGAAATCATTGGTAGCCTCACATTGCAATGAACAATGACATACATTCAATTTTGCAGCTACTGTACTAAGATTGTTAGATGAGCAGGTACAATACAGCCATTGAAGTTATTGAAGCCTGGGAAACAGACCCCTTATCAGTCAACAGGAGTGCTGATTTACCACAAACTTATCAAATACTTAGGAAGCTAGGGCTGGGCAACAGAAGGAAAAAATAGCCAATGATTTAATAACTGGCCATCAACACCCAATCAACAATGAAAAATCACACACTCTGCTAGAGAGAAGTTCCCTGAGGATGAGCTCCAGCATGAGTCCAAAAGCTTGGAAGACCAAACCTCTGGTCCCGGTGACTGACCCAGATTGGATCCTGCAACATTCTCCTGGGACACATATACTGACCTTCATTTGTAAATGCTCTCTGTGTATGAGTGTTTGCAAAGGTTCAATGAAATAATTAGAGAGCTTTTATCTCAGTGGTTAGTCTCTTTGTTGTTAGAATTTATTCATACAGTGGAATTATTTCACTGTGTAAGCCCCCATTCTTTTTTCTGTCTTGGTGAAAAAAGTGAATCAATTGAAGTAAATGGATAGCCAGAGGGAAAAGTTATTGCATATTATTTGATGTTTATATATTTGCTTTAATTTGAGCAATGATTATTAAAGATATTATAGTCACATTTAAAGAGAAAGAAACAAAAACTTGAGGAATATCACATAAGATACAGATACACAACTCTGTCTTGGTGATGATCACCAAGACATAAATGAATTTTTCCAGATGATATCTGTGAGGCAGCAAAATTAAATGCAAATTAAATGAACCAAATCTTATGAGAGTCTTGTCACAAAGGTATTAACTACATTGGGAACAATGATACTGCTTTTGCTTATGTGGCTGAATTAAATTACATCATATTTAGATTTTGTTTTGGCCCTGCTCAAGGTTTGGAGTGTGCCCCTATCATGTCACTCCCACAATACAGATAATATATTGTAGTATAAAATGTAAAATTCTTACAAGATTTCCAGAGGCAAAATCTCAAAAAATTTGGTGATCTGGAACAATTTTATATAAACATTGGTTTCTATACTATGATGATGCAATAGGACCTTTATGTGCTATTGGTGATCTCTGGATCACACAATTAGAATTACTGATTTACCATTTTTATAGGAATTTGGTGCATATAAAGGAAAACACCATTCTCCAGTGGAATCAATAATATAATATAAACAAAAACACAGAATACCAGACACTTAACAGTCAAGAAAACAGTAAATCAGGGACATCCAACCCTTTCCAGGATGAGAGATAGCTAGCCTTCTGTTGACACAAAATTTGGACAGGAAGAGTGAAAACATTATTTTTTAAAAAAAATAATTAATATATAGACAAAATAAATATTCCCAACAGAGTTGATAACGTTTTAATGGAGTGATACACTGAGAGAATGCCTCACTTAAGGCTTTCAGAACTATGTGTACATAGTATCTTCACAAAGGACATCTATGCTTTATATCAGTGATGGCGAACCTTTTAGAGACCGAGTGCCCAAAATCGCCCCACCACCCACCCATGTCCATCCATAGGGCCACCCACTGCCTCCATAGCCCGCTGCAGCAGATCACCCAGGTGGCCATGCAGTGCCATGGTGGCCACGCCCTCCATCCACACCTTGCAGCATCATCTGCACGCGACGAGGCACGAGGGTGGAGTCTTGTCCCTGCTGCCCAGCTACCATGTCCTTGGCTGCATTGCTCTGCACAGTCTGTGCCCATGTGCGACTCTCCTCCGGTGGGGCCTGCTGGTAAGGGGCCGTGGGGGAGGTGGGGCTAGGGCGAGGGTGTGCATGCCCACAGAGAGGGCTCCGAGTGCCACCTCTGGCATGCATGCCATAGGTTTGCCACCACTGCTTTATATAAAAGAAATCTGTCTAGGAAGAGGAGAAACATCTTATGTCCTTGCTGGTACAGATTTAGGAAATAGCAAGTGTGATTATCCTATCATCTTTGATTCAGAATCAATCTCATGGAGCAGACTGGATACTAGGGAAATTTATTGCTTACATAATTGTTATAGATCTAATTTTGTTTTGTGTTTCATCAAAGCTACTGTTAGTAAAACAAGTGCTTTACCAATTTAAAGGCAGCTCATTATATGCCAGAAGATTCATTTTTGTATTCCTATGACTGACAAGCTCAAAGCCAACTCAATCAATCAGAAAAAGATAAAAATTTGTCAACCAATAAAAACATCAGTTGGAAGATTTCCTTACTACACCAGCAATGACAGATGGTGTTCCCATCTGCAGCATTTGAGGCAAGTATTTTGATGCCCTTGTGATCCATACCCTCTCTTAGATCTCAGAAGAGCTACTTAAAATACCTCCTTCTTCCTCCTGATTACATTAATCAAGATTTAATTTAAAAAGCAAAGGCTTTTTTGTTGAAAGATCAGAAAATAGTACAATCCTATTGATTATCTCACTAAACATCTGCTTGTAATGGCATTAAATTTTGATCTCTTCATTTGGAACAGTTTATATTCCTTTCGGAATTTGCTACAGGCAAATATATAATGATATAACATAAAATAGGATAATTTATGCATTATTACAGCTCCATTGTTTTTCCAGTTTGATTTAGAAGAAATCTGCATTTTAATTTTATTTTTGCCCAAGTTGAAAACAAAGCCATGACATGGATGTTCACCATTTCTTTTCACAATTATAACTTTTGAAATAGGATTGAATTAGGAACAGCATAAACCTCTAACCTATTATTTTTAAAGGTTAAAAAACAGATCTATAAAAATCAAAGTACTGCTGTAATACGTATTCTTCAATCCATGAAACTCAAAAACATATTAAGACCTCAGGCAATAATGTCAGGGGGAAAAAAAGAAGTGTGATATTTTTATAATTAGATGCTAAGTTGTTTTATAATGTTTTATGAACTTGTTTTATAATGTAAAAAAGATTGACTACCCTAAACATACCGTAAATGCCGGCGTATAAGGCGACTTCCGCGAGCGCTGAAATTGGCGCCAAAGATGGGGGTCGTCTTATACGCCGAGTCGTCTTATATGCCGGAAATACTGGTAGTTTCCGGCATATAAGACGACGTTCTAGGAATGCGGCCTGGCTAAAAAAGACGGGGGTCGTCTTATACGCCAGGTCGCCTTGTACGCCGGCATTTACGGTATTTATTTGAAAGTATAGTGATGGGAATAAATCTTACTGTTATTTATTAAAAGTGTGAGCACAGATGATCTAAAATCATTCTAGAAAAGTATTCCCATAATTTGCATAATCATAACTTGGCATTATAAAACTTTCCTATTGGAAGCAATCATCATCATTATCCTTACTTTCTTTCCTAGTTAAACTGAAAGGTTTTGAAACAGTTTCAGCTGATGAAACTGTAGGGGCTCATTTTTCTTCTTCCAAATGATTGCTCCAATGCCTCTTCCAAAGAAAGCTCAGAATAAAAGTAAAAGAGTTATTTATTTATTATTTATTTTGAAGATTTATGTAAATAATTGTGACTCTCAGTAATATAAGTTAATCCCAAAATAAAATTGAAAATAAAAACATACAATACCCTAAAAGTAAGATGAAAGCCACATACCAACACATGAACAATATACAGGAGGCTTTACCAATCATAATACAGAAGACAGGCTCATCAATCATCTTGGTCCCATGTTCTGGGGAAAAGTTTAAAGTGTTCTATTTGGGAAGTCTCTAACCCACAGCTTTTTAGGGTAGTTTCTTTTCGGGGATATTTTTATTTCTACTAGTAGGAAAGACTAGACTGGGAAGTCAAGAAGAGGGAGGAAGAGGAGGGGAGGAAACAATAATAAACCACTTCCATATTTTTGGAAGTCATGTAGATATCCATTAATCATGCAATGAAGCCCACATCTATAAATGTGAAATAGAAAATTCCAATATTTGCATACTCAGCAGTCCCCTCCTGTCTTAAGAATCATAAACTGCAACTAATAAAGTCGAGCTCTATGACTGTCATTATAGGGCAGTGGTTCTCAACCTTTCTAATGCCGCGACCCCATAATACAGTTCCCCATGTTGTGGTGACCCCCAACCACTTATACCTCACCGGGTGCCAGGGGCGTGGCCAAAGAAAAGGGGAAAAAAATGGCGGACAGCCTTGTTTGGTGACCCCCGTGAAATGGTCGTTAGACCCCAAATGGGTCCCGACCCACAGGAAGAGAACCACTGTTATAGGGCATACCACCAGAGTGACACTATTAATGTTCCTCCAGGTGAATAGGAAACAAAAGACAGGAATAAAATGTCATAACTAATTGATTTTCTACCAGCTTTTACAGGGGCCATGGTGACTCATGTGGTTAGGACACTGAGTCAGAACATCATTGAGAGGTTAACAGCTCAGCAGTTCAAAACCCAAGAGCACGCGCTGCATGATGGAATGAGCTCCTGTCAATTTGTCCTAGCTCCCACCAATCTAGCTGTTCAAAAGCGTGCAAATACAAGTAGATAAATAGGCACCACTTCAATGGGAAAATACCAGGAACATGAAAGAATACTCAGGCATCTCAGGGGCAACAGTGATGTCACCAGCTAATCCTTTAAACCCAGAAGTGCCCTGGTAGGTACTTCCGGTATGAATGTAGTGACAGTAGTACTTTTATCAGTCATATAAAATTATTATTTTGTGAAATTTCATTAAGTTCTTACATAAAAGAAAGTTATAAGATTACATGCAAATACTGAAATGACATTAAAACATAATTATTTTCATAATAGATTGGTATTTATTTAATTTGGTAAGGGATGCTTACATGTCTAGTAGGAGCTCTAACGTGACAAATGCAATATACCAAAGGTGATTAAAGAAAATAATAATTTAAAAACCCTCCTGTTTGGAACCACCTATATTCTTAGATACTGCCTTAATAAGCCAGTTAAGTCCATTAATGAGCCAGTTTGGTGGGATGGTTAAGGTGCTGCCATAAAAGTCAGGAGATTGGGAAATTTAGTCCCATCTTAGATATGAAAACTAGCTGAGTAAGTTTGGGCCAGTCACTCTTAGGCCAATCCATCTCATAGGTTTTTTGTTATGGGAAAAATAGGAGGAAGGTATGGTAGGTGGCAAATAAATTTAATAAATAAATATTTTCATAGCCTTGAATTATTTATAAAAATAATACAGGCACGGTACAAATAAATAAAATAAACCAGATAAAAATTATAAAGCCCAGAACCTATGTTTCTCAGTAATCCAACCCAGGTTTCCAGACAATATGACTTAAAAGGAAGAGATATATCCCTATGGAGTCTTCAAGAATGGGAAATTTGACTCTGAAGGATTTATTAATATCCAGAATCTCCTATTTATCAAAAGGCAAAACAGTGCTGTTTGAACTTCCCAGAATTCATAACTTACAAGCCGTGGCAGATAATTGCAATTGCTATATCAGTTTTCTGGAAAAACAAAACAAAAAATCTTTTTAAATCTGATTTTGTTGATACAACTAGGAATTTGTGAAACAAAATGTTCCACTAATGCATACTTTCCTGATATTGGGATACAAATTATGAGTTACATTTTTGAACTGAAAATAAAAATGTTTAGTTTAAAATATATATTAGTTATCAGAGTTACACTGTCAGAATAATACATTCCTGTATTTACCTAATTGAAAGAACTAGCTCTTGCTTTCTTATAATAAAAAAGGCACACAAGTTGCCAGTTTCTTATTCTGCAAGCTTTTGACACTTGTATATATTTACATCTTGCACATACTTTATTATCAGTCAAGGATAAAAGCTTTTCTCTTTTTTTTTCTAAAAGAAATTTAGAGTTTGTTTTAATACTCGTGAAAATGAAGAATGTATAACTCTATATTAGTCATGCAGAGTTAAGGATAAGGCTGCTCAACGTTGTTGTAGTTGGACCATTTTTACTGCTGCGTACATGATGGAAATTATAAACTACTCCCGAAAATAGGACCTAGCTATAAAATAAGACCTAGCTTATTTTTGGGGGGGGGGGCTAATATAAGCCCTACACCAATAAGGTAAGCCCTACTTAACCCCGCCCACTCCGTCCCACCGTAGTTTTTTTTGCCAGGCTGGATTGCGTGACTCCCCCCACTTTATCTGCTACCAGTACCTGCTACATCCTGCCATCAGCACTCATCCCTTTCCTTACTGACTCCCAGCCCCATGCCATTTCTTCTTCATGATCTGCCACTGCTGCATGCAGGGAAACAAAAGAAGTTTGGGCGGGGAGCTCAACCAATTCCAACTTCGTGAGATCTTTTTTTTCCTTGAGAAGTATGTAGGACTTAAATCCTCCTCTGATATTTTTTAGTTACTATTATTCAAGAGGCATAAATGACAGAAACTATCATTATTTATTAAATGTCTTAAATAAATAGTTTCTATTCACAATAGCACTTATATATCATCTCATAGTGCTTTACAGTAGTCTCTGGGCAGTTTATAATGTAGCATATTGCTCCCAACAATCTGGGTCTTCCTTTTACCAACCTCAGATGAAGGGAAGGCTAAGAACCTTGAGCCCTCTCAGGATCGAACTCCAGGCTATGGGCAGAGTTTGCTGCAATTCTGTATTCTAGCACTGTGCACCAGGGCTCCATAAACTTACCCATTTTCCTTCCTCAACTAGCTTAGCTTGTAACACCCAATATACATACGCTGCAGTTATATATCATATCATTTTCATTATTTGAATTTCTTTTCAGCAATAAGTCAAAGTTGTCAGAGATTCAAAAGTGTGAAGAATTTGTGTGTGAAATGAAGTTCATCAGCAGTAAATTAGAGGTCATGTGGTGTAACATCTTTTAAAGCTTGAAAAGAATCTGAAGTATATATTTTTCCTTCCTATAGAAATTAAAAAATAAATTTTTTTCGTAAAGCATGACATCACTTAATTTAATAATGTTCCAAGGGAATATATACCTTTGATTTATCCTGTTATGATATGAGCAACCAGACTAATCAACTACATCACTTTATAGATTGAAATATTTATAGTGTTGCAAAATGAAACAGGCCACATTACTTAAATGAAAACAATATATCTGCAATAGCTCTATTGTATAAAACATGAAAAATGTGATATTGGTTTCAAGACTCAAATCAATGATGAATTTAGTTTATCAAGAGTGGAAAAACCTTAGCTCCTTTTCACATGCATGGGCTATGGTAATCTGAAGACTGCAGGATCATCAGCATTCCAAAGGGCATCTGGAATGACATTGCCCCAATATTTCTACTGCTACCACCTTAATGGCTTTCTGTAAGATGTTCAAAATTTAATTGTTCTCTTAACTCTTGAGATAGGATGATTATCAAGTCCCCATGGGTTTGATATGAAATTTGTCTTCTGGTAGGCTGTGTTCTTTTCTTGATTATATGTCATTTCCTTTCCATTATAAGCTGCCCAGGGAAGCCACAAAATTGAATTCAATAATATGTATAGGTGTTGGGGTGCTGAGCCAATTAAATATCAACTTAGTTCGTGTTTCAGAAGAAATATTGATCCTAAGACTTGTTGAACTAAAACACTAGATTTGAATGGGACTGCTAGCTTTCCTTAGAATTCTTCAGATGTTTTGCCTAAGCAAAATTCTCTAAAAATTCTCTTATTTTTCACTTCAGGTGAAGTTACTTTAGTAACTTTAGTTACTTTAGGATAATCAACTCTAATTGTGGTGGTGAAGAATCTAAAACTGAAACTCCGAACTCTAGCTGCTACTTTTCTTCCCATAAGCTTCCCAGCTTCCAGTTTATAACTTCATATTCTTTTTTGTTTGGATAATAGAAAGTTCCTCAGAACAGAAGTTTCTGACTCATGCCTAGCCTAACCTTTTTTAGAGCAAGTTTTAACTTATGGAGTTTCTCATTTTATTTATTTATTTATTTATTTTGCTGCCCATCTTGTATCCAATGACTTTGAGTGGCTAACCATATAAACTCATGAACTCATTCCTCAGGAAAACATAATGCTCATCAGCTTTCTTATTTTGTTCATAATTTATTTCTAAACAAATATTTTTGTCTGTTCTGTTCTCTAGTGTTCTGTTCAAGTATCATTTGATAATTTATTCAGCTGCATCTCTATTCACTTGAGAAGTGGTAACTTCAGTTGTGATTATCTATAGATCAGACAAATTGTTGTTTAGCTTTCTTATACTGATTCCGCAATGAGCCCAGTCCTCTCTTGGCTTATTTGTGTTTAGCAACAATCCTTCTTTTACTCTATTAGACAGTAAGAAAAAAAATAGGAAACTTGAGTTTCATTGGCATCTCCAAATTGATATTTGAAGCTCCTAGACCAGTGATGGCGAACCTTTTAGAGACCAAGTGCCCAAAAAACTGGCCCCACCCCTGCTCCACCCCCTGCCCCACCCCTTCCCACCCCTTCCCTGCCTCACCCTGTCCCCCACCCCATTCCCCCATCCCACCTGCCCGCAGGCCACTCACCGCCTCCAGAGCCCGCCACAGATCTCCCAGGCAGCCCAGCACTGCCATGGCGGCCATGCCCTCTACCCGCGCCCCGCAGCATCAACTGTGTGGGATGGAGCATGAGGGCAGAGTCTTGTCTATGCTGCCTGGATGCCATGTCCTTGGCTGTGCTGCTTCATGTGGGCCACGCTCAGGGCGACTCTCATCCAGGGGGGCTGCTGGTGAGGAGGGGGTTATGGGGGGAGGCGAGACTGGGACAATGGCACGTGCCCAAAGAGAGGGCTCTGAGTGCTGCCTCTGGCACGCATGCCATAGGTTCGACACCACTGTCCTAGACTCTCTTTAACTGTATTGTCACTTTCAATTTTCCTACTATTCTAAGGCAGAAAGAAACAAAAATTGCAGTATTTTTAAAATAGAATTAATAGTATGGGTTTTTTTTTTAAAGTAAAGAAAATCTCCCAATCCAACTGTCTACTCCCAAATCCAGAAACAATCGCAGAAAATCTTGATGTTACCATGAAATATAAAGATACATCTCTCTTAACTCATTGCACAATCCATACTATCTTTCACTTCCCCCCCCTCCAACAAAAAAAAAAAAAGAAAAGAAGAAAAGAAAATCTATATTAAATGTAGTTATTGCTTATCCATGTCATAGGGACATTGCTTTTTCTGTGTTACTTTTTGCTAAGTAATACTACAAGTCTTACAGGCCTGCTTTTCACAACATTGAATCTCTACTTCCAGTCAGGACTACATTACTGGTGGGATCATCTCCTAAAGCTCTTTGTAAGTAAGTCACAAAATCAGAAAACTTTTTATTGGCTCTAGCAATTTGTTAGGTAGGGCAAGCCAGCCAATTGTTACAGCATTACATCTACAAGAAACCAAACTGTCCGGTTCTGATTCAAATTACACTTGAGATTCTGCCGCAACCACTCTGCAATGGTGGCAGTTTTGTTTAGAAATGAACTGCATCATATAGACAAAGCAGGATGTCATTATCAAGATGTTAAACGAATTTCTCATGTCAGACTTTTTCCAAACCTGGGAATGAACTGGATGATAAATAGCTTCTTTTGAGTTTGTTTCTTTGCTAAAATCTCCTTACATTTTTTAAAGATAGTAATAGCTATGTATTGCAACAGAATTTATGAGTCAAACTGCTAAACTGTGTCACAAGGTCCTAGCCTTATGGATGAAGAAGCTGTATAATTCCATTTATTTTATAATTTGTAGAGAGAGAGAAAATCCCTCACTTCATGTTCTTAATAAAATCCTCTACCTTTACTATTCCAATGTTTCTCCATTCATTTTAGCCATTCCTCTCCTTGTTTGAGTTGTCTGTACAGATAAGCAGCTACCTTCGCTCTCTATTCTCAGACAGGAACGAGGTGAGTAGAAAACACATGATTTCCCCAATGTAATGTAATAAAAGCAAAAAAACCCAACAACCTTATACTAAGTTTCTGCCTATACTCCATAGTCTGTAAATTGAGAAGCCATTTGCTTTGTCTTTGTCCTAACCTTTTGTGTAATTGTAGGAACCTTAAGCATTAAGTATATCTTGTTGCAGTGATATTCTCTCTGGTTGTCTTTATTGGATTCTATATTAAATTTCTCATCATAGCTATCATATCTTCACCCCTGAGTTGAGTATATTGATATAGCAATGCTGGGTAACTGGCTTCTTAAAAAGAAATTCTCAGGACCCACAATAATGGAAGTATCTATAAGCACAAAACTCTTCCAAATTGGATTCTGGAGTCTTTCTTCCTTTGAAGGCTTACCCTCCCCACAAGCCACTGCGTAATTATGAGGAAGAAACAGGAGCCAATCCCAGTTTGTCTTTCTATTCCTGAGAGGAAAAAAATACAGCCCCAAATGCACATTGAATTGGATCTTCCTTCCTCCCTCCCTCCCTCCCTCCCTCCTCTTTTAAGATGGTGTGTAGCAGTTTATTAGCTATGATGCTTTATTTTGCTAAGCAGAAATACTATTTCACTGATAGTTAACCTATGGTGCATATATTTACATAAGCCATTCATCAAGCTATTCAATAAAGGCTATGATGAGAGATCTATACAGAGTGCTAGTAATCATATTTTCATTGATAATTCTGTACTGTATCTGAAACTGCTTAAATAACATTTGAGCCTGCTTACACATACCATCCTATTTTCTACATACTTGACTAGTGGTATTTGGATCTATTGTAGTAAAATCCAGAGAACTTCTGCAGTCAAGCGATGGGTGTGGAACTTTGTGCAAAAGAAGACACAATTTTTTCCATCAGGTATGTAATCCAAAAAAGACAGCAAGCTTAAAATGTGAGTTTTAGTTTAAAGTTTGTTTAAGACCATATAATGTTATAAAATCCATTTACAGAATGGCTCAAAGGCATGAATCACATCCTGACACACAGACCAGCACTCTTGACAACAGGAAAAACAGTTTCTTTCCTCAGCTATACTGCTAACTTATTTAACAGCACCCTCTAGTGTATGCTCCAATATTTTTACTTTTTATAATCCATCTGCACCTTTTGTACTAATGGTCACCTTATAGTTAAACTGTCAAGATGAATCCCACTTCCATCTGTTCTGATTATTTTCCTTCAATGCTTTCTTTACAATCATTGCTAGTGAAGAAGGATAGAAGCAACACAGGTGTTGTACAAGATTAGTACTCAGGTTTCATTTGTCATTGCTCTATGAATCTTTGATTCATGTGCACAGAACATACTGAAAATGAAGCCTTCAAGAAAATTGGCAAATGTCTTCAGTATATGCTAAAATCTGATTAGCAAAAACTGGGGAAAATAACTGTGTTCCCAATATTAATATTAAAAAGCAGCTATAATTAACATTCAAGTGGACTACATTTCACTGAACAAACCCATAATTCTGATAAACAAAGCACAGTATGTTGGCTTTAGTAATTCTGTACTTTTTATCATTTATATTATTTGTTTTATTACATGTATTTCTTAAGATCTAAGCCTAAGAATTAAATTACACACCTGCATACCTATTGATTTTCAGATCTATACCTTTTGTTGCATTATACAATCTAACTTTTCCCACAAATCTTTCAACCAACAACATGGCATTACCTTACATTCAAAAAGAGCTGGCATCACATCCCCAACTAAATTACCTCTCCCTTCATATTTCATATTTATCCATGAGTACATTAAAAATTTAAGGGGACATAAAACCTTCTTGTGCTACTCCCTGCTCAATGTTAAGCTCTCCATTAGGCATTTCATTTATTCTTATGCTAACTTTACTTCCATCACATTCCACCTGTATTACATTCAGGTAAATTAAACTGAGAGGTTATGACTGATCCAATTTAGAATGCAATTCATATCAAAAATGGTAAAACATTGAGATTAAATATTTTAGAACAGGATGTTTAATATCACAGAACATCTGCTAAGTGTGATAGTTCCATCAGCTCGAGCAGCAGGCATGGAGTGAGATTTCTGTAAAATCAAATGATAAAATGGGAAGACAACAGTTTGTTTCACTTAAAATAGATTTAGAACAATCAGAAAAATATGGAATATGTAACTTCTTTGATCACATCTAGTAATACCACTTATCTGGTATTGGGCTCAGAAGAGTCCAACGTATCTGCTGTATGCCTCTTTATTGTTTCTGACTGATGTTATATCTGCTTTATATATTCACTATCCAGCTCTATTCTGTTATCATTTGAACAGTCAGAGTGTATTCATTCTTATTTCTGATGGTTGAAGTTGAAGTAGGGCTTCTGTATTTGGACTGCAATAATCCAGAAGATGTTTAAATATCATTAGATCAATGAGGTTTTTTTTTCAACTTTCTTCTCTCAGGACCCCTTCCCACTTTTAAAAATTAAGGAGGGCCCCAAATATTTTGTTTGTATTGGTTATATTTATCAAAATTTACCATATTAAAAGTTAAAATTGATGCATTCTCTGCCACCATTGCTTTTCATGATTGTTTGATGGGATTAAAATATTGTATTATTTTTCAAATAGGTTGGTTAAATAATTTTGATTTTGTGAAACCCTGAGATGGTCTTAGGAAAACCTAAGGGTCCTAGGACCACTCTTTCAGAATACTGCATTATATGATCTTATGGTCATTTGGATGTTGCAATTTTAAAAGAACAATTATATTGGTTACCAATGAAAGCAGAATATTCTGAAAAATGGCTACCTTGGTGGAAGTTTATACATTCATAAAATGTCTAAAGAAGATTCCTGTCATTTCTCTTTTTTTCCGCAGAATGTGTGAGCAAAGTTCTATGATGAAGTATTTTAATTTTCTACGAAAGTCTGGCATTAAGATAGGTGTCCACTCAGAACTACCAGAACTGTGCTGCAAAAAAAAAAAAAAAAAAAAGTGTGACTCTTTTCTGCTATGTAGTGCTCATTCATATTTGTTCTGGTAGCATCCCCATTTTTCTTCAGGCTCATTGGAAGTGTCAGATATGATGTGCTGCTTTAATAAATAGCAGAGAGATGATGTGCTCATGATCGCACAAAGTCTGGAGCATCTCTTCCAAATCATTTTTGTAACATGTGTAGTCCATCCATTTATTCATGCATGCATAAAACTGTTAAATGGGATAAGTGATTTAAAGGTGTCTCACAAAACAGAAAAGGCATGATGTATAATACAATCATACTGATTAAAATGTCTGGTACAAATTAATTTTTAAAATTGAAGCCAAGCTTATAAGAACACTGAATCTTAAACATTACATTTAAATATTGCTTTTTTAAAAGAAAGAAAGTGTATATTTGACCTCTGTTTTTAATGAAAAAAGGAATGTAGGTTAACATTTTGTGACTACGTGCATGTATGTATATCTCTGAACATGTGTGTGCATATTTTAGAAAATACATGGCTACTATCATAAGTTTGTTTGAATGGAAGATATAGACATGAAGAATGCAGATTGATTCATGCACATAAATTTGAACAAAGAAATACTTTAGAAGATGAAAGCTTTGGTGTGATTAGATCATAAAGTATTCTAAGGAAATGGAGCAGAAAAAATAAAATGAAAACCAAAATGCAGTATTTCTCATTTTTATTTTAATGAAAAATACATTGAATCAATACCATTAATAAACTCCTGTGCCTTTCCTTCCTTGTTTTATAGATTTTATGTGGCACATACAGAGATAAAAGAACCCACTGCTCTGTTCTAGGTCACTGTTCATTTGTTCCCTGCTATGAAGGCTATAATAGCGATAATTTAAAATCCAGCTTTATCGACACTTCTACATATGCTTAATTTAGATTCATATAAGTGGCTAAATTGAGGTCAATGAAACTGCTCATGGGCTGAAAGACAAACATATATGTTGCTATTAAATGAAAAATAAAGTTTAGATATCATAAGTTATGAATGCTGATTATAAATTTTTATTCCAACTCCCATATTATATTTCTGTTGGTTTCCTTGATGATTAATCTTTTTTTAACATTTAACATTTGTTTCTTGTTTCTTTTATAAAAAAAAACAAATGAGTATAAAGCACAAAAAAATCCCTATTCTAGGAAAAGAAAAGTATAACTGCACTGCAATCATGTAATGGATATTAATAGGATATTACCTAGAAGAACAGCACATTTTCCCCTTGGACTCTGATGGTGTGGAAAATGGTCTTGATATGATCCCTATTTGATGCATGTTGATCAGTATTTATTCTAGGTTAATTCTTTTCTATTGTGTTTGTTTGAAACCATTTTTAGTGTCCCTTCCTACTATCATGTTATAAACTGACCTCCAACCCCATCTAAGCTTCAGCATTTGATATTTCACTAGAACGACTTACTTATGGGTGAACTATAAAGCAGGATCTCCCCCCAATAAAAAACATTCTGCTTCAGAAGCCACTTTTTAATAGAGCCTCTTACATACACAGGTTAGATTTGATTCCTTCAGTTATTATTTCTTTTCCTTTTCCCCACCTGTTTGGATGCAGGTTCTCATAAAATGTTCATGAATATGAATTGCCCATAATAGGAATGTAATTGGATTTGACTAATTTCTAAACCCCAAAGTGAATTGGATTTATTTGTAAAAAGATAGGATCAGCCAAAGTGATGTTAATGGATACATATTAAATCGAACTTGAATGTTCCTGGAGCATTTTTCATAATCCTAAGATTAGAAATATTGTACATCCTCAAAAATTGTCATTTTTTTGCCAAACTGCCTATATTCAGGAAAGAGAATGTAATTTTGTGGCTGAGAAATCTATCTTTAATCATAATATAATGGTTTTACCAAGCTTATTCAATTTCAGTCCTTTGGCAACAGTTTGTTGAAATAAATATGTTGCTATATTGTTTACAATGTTCAGTGATCTTTGGTAATTTTCTCTCTTTGGGGTAGAAATACAGAATTCAGGAAGCCATCTCCTTAGAGTAGAAGCATAGAATTCAGGAAAGATTTTTTGCTTGGAAAATGCCAAATGTCTCTGTTTTTCTGGCAATATGAACTTTATACTGCAACAATTGATATAATTTATTCATAAAAATAATATAACAGAATCTCTGAGTTGAATAAAAGAATTAACAGGATTATTAACAAGATTTAAACCATAGATCACAAGTCATTCAGGGGCACTGACCTAACACTTAACATGATACTTTTATATTCCCTTCATCTGAGAGAGGGAAATAAAAAAGGAAAATTGCCCAGATCAGCTAAATAGAATACAAAAAAAAAAAAAGTCCAATACCTGTAGCCTGATGGATTTGGCTACCATTAAACAGAGAGATTCTTTTCCCAGTCAGTACAGTTTCTTGGTAGCCTCATAGACACAGTGATATACCTTTTGTTAGCAATGGTCCAGAAGTGACTGCTTTTTTCTAGCATGATCTAATTTTCAATGTAAGCTACAGCCTTGTTATTCCCTGGTACTGGGAAAAGTACTAACCAGAGTCACTTAGGTAAGATGGGAGGGGCAGAAATGAAATGAATGGATACATAGATGATAGATAGATAGATAGATAGATAGATAGATAGATAGATAGATAGATAGATAGATAGATAGATAGATAGATAAGATAAGATAGGATACGATAAGATAAGATAAGATAAGATAAGATAGATAGATCTACCTTGCTTAGTTTCTGAGGACAAGGTTTATTGGATGTTGCCACCTTCTGAAATTAATCTATCATTACAGATTATGCCAATCAAATGTAGCATGGGATATCATTACTGCGTTTTAATATAATCTGAATCACTAGAGGGCTTTTTTCCCCTCCAATGCCCTTTTTATCCCCCATCCCTCCTCCTCAAGATTCATCTGCTTCAGACAGGAAGGTGGTGCAGAGAGTGGTGAGGATGGCTAAAAAGATTATTGGCAATTCCCTCCCTTCCATCCAGGACATAGCACATAAGCATTGCTTGAACAGGATACGTAAGATTGTCTGGGACACTACACATCCTCTTCATGACCTGTTTTCCTTGTTATCTTCTGGGAGGAGGCTCTGTGGTATCCAAAGCAGAACATCCAGATTCAGTCACAGTTTTATTCCATACAGTATTAACCTTGTGAACTCTCAAGCTTCCTTCTTCCATTATATATTCAAGATGGACAGTGATTAATATTTATATGTTACTTATATGTAAGGTTGTAGGTCTATACATATGTTGTATATAGCATGTTTAAATGTGTGTTATGTATGTGAACACTTTGAGAGCAAGCAACTAAATTTCATTTTTAATGTGTGCCATTGTGCCCATAGTAAAAAATGACAATAAAGTTTATCTATCTGTCTGTCTATCTATCTATCTATCTATCTATTTATCTATCTATCTATCTATCTATCTATCTATCTATCTATCTATCTATCTATCTATCTATCTATCTATCTATCTATCTATCTATCTGTATGCAATCTTGGTGATCCAAGTCAAATTCCTATCACTTCCTAAATAAATAATATTGTTCTGAATTTTTTCTTAAATAGACACTATTTTGCATCAAAGTGTTTTGTTCATGAGTTTATCCTCATGAATTTATCCTTCTGTACTTCCTTTGTACAGAATGGGAATATGTTTATACGCATTAAATATAGTGTTAGAAAATAGCACTGAATACATTGCTGCTAATTTACTTGAGCACTGAGAAGGAAAGGACCTTCTGCTGAAGTCGGTGCTGTTATAATTTGTTTTCTGCTGGCCTAGCTAATGATTTCATCTCTAAAACAGGTAGCTTGAGGTAGATTTGTTGTGCCTTCAATCCATTTGAAAGTCACAAACAAATTAGTTTTGGATCTGCAGACACTGGTAATCCTAGCTTTTTATGAAGTATATATTTTAGGTGACACCTGGGATGGATGGATGGATGGATGGATGGATGGATGGATAGGTGGACGGGTGGATGGATGGATGGATGGATAAATGGATGGATGGGTGGGTGGATGGATGGATAGATGGAGATGGCCACAAAAGGCAAGATGGCCCAAGAAGCACCTGTATATTTGGTACAAGTATAAAAGGGACAGAGCTAATATCATGACACTGTTTCCTCCATCTTGCCTTTCTTGAACTGTTGCCCAGTCCCTGCAGATGCTATAATTTCACTTGCCTCTTCATTCTTTTCATTGCTTGTAAGCTGTATTCTATTGCATATAATACTTTTTCTATTTACCTTTTTTTAAGTATCATTCAATATGTATTTTATAGTAGTTCAGTTCTACTATTAACAGTGGAATGGGTTTAAATATAAACTCTCTCTTTCCTTTATTCCTAATTCTGCCAGCATTTCACTCCCATATTTCTAGTTTCCAGTTCAGCAAGAAACCTCTGTTTTCTTCCTTTTAAATCTGAATGCCTAAATAATGTGCCCCATTTTCCAGGTCCTTTAATTTAATTGCAATTTGGCAGTAATCCCCACTTTCTCATAACAAAATAAGGAAAAATGGGAGAAACAAACAAATAAATACCAGTTTTGTTTCTGTATGTTCATCCTTACACCAATCAAAACAAAGCAAAAAGCCGTATCATAAATATACATCATTTGATATGTTGCAATTTTCTTATAATAATGTGACATTTATCCTCTTTGTGAAGGAGTACCAGAAAAAGCAAGCAATATCAAGTAGCTACCTTTTCACGATCCAATAATAGACCAATTCCAGTTATCCAATCATATGAATTGATTCCAAAACTGAGGTCAATTAATTATTAGGTACTGGGCAAGATAACGATACTGTCTGCCAAACTCTGCTAGAAGAAATTCAAGCTGTCATTGCCAAGTTAACTTCCGCAAGCAAGATGGATTTACCTTTTAAATCAGACCTGTATTCACAAGGAAGCAATTCATTAATACATGGCCACTTATACTGTATAGTTTGTACAAATCATGTATGTGTTTTGTGTGTGTAGTGTGTGTGTGTATGCAAACCTTATGGAATAGTAATTTCTTACAACTCTTTTAGCAGTCCATTAGTCAAATATGACCTTGGAGGTTTGAATTATAGGTGAAAATTTCCTTTAATTCCTATTTGTAGTAATATTTATTTGAATGGATGCCCACAGTAACACAGTGCAAACTGAAAAACTTTGCTAATTATATTATTATTTCTGTATTAATATTATACGTAAGGGACAATGTTAATAAAGCAAAATACCTAAATGCCAAAAATATATCTTTATATCATCTATAGCTATAAATCACAGAGGGAGACAGATCAGATAGACAGCTATTGGAAAGTACAGTAAATAACTTTGTTCAGTTTTTCAATGGTGATTTAACGTTTAAACCTTATCTACTAGGCAAGGACAGGCAGGAAAAGGTGCTGGTCATTTTGACATTATATAACATTTTGACTCTTCATGGAAGGAATCTGTTATGCCTGGAACAACATCTTCCAATAAAAAGTATTCATGTCAGTTTGGAAAGAGGGGTCAATCTAGTAGACCAACATTTTTAGGTTCCTTAGAGTTTGAATCTTCTCTCTGCTATTGCTTAAGAACTATATAAAAAATCAAATCACATAGTAGGGCTGTATTACCTATTAGCCTTCTCATTTTTTCATCTTTCCTATTACCTATTTCCTTAGTTTCTTACAACTATTTTGTTGTTTGTATTTCATGACTTATGTTGATTGCCTTTATTTAGTATCCTATTATGTTTTATGTTGTTTGCTTATTTAGTATCCTATGGCTATGAGTTTCTATCTTATGATTTATGATGATTGTATTTTATGATTATGATCATGATTTATCGCTTGTGGCTTGTATGTACACTGAGAGCTTATACATGAGAGACAAATTCCCTGTGTGTTTAATCACACTTAGCTAAAGTATTCTGTTCTGTCCTGTTCTGTTCTACTCTATTCTTTGAAAGAAGGGGTGAGATAACATTAGTACACTGATGATACACATTTTTACATTTCCCCTCAGGCAAATCTAGAAATGTCACTGAAGTCTTGACTCAGTGTTTGAAGGCTGTTAAAGAATGGGTGGTAAGAAAACCACTGAAGGTAAAGTGAAGCAAGTCAGAGTGCCTGTTTGTATAAAAGGGCTCTTGATTAGCCCATGTGATAACTCTGCATAGGATGATATTTCCCCTGAAAAAGCAGGACACTTAGCTACATAGGCTAGTGATCTGTGAGGTGAAGGGTCAGAGGCTCTCAGGTAAGATTATTGAGTTGTATCCTCTATTCTCTGTAAAGGTCAGGTTACATTATAGCAGCATTTATTTATAAGAAACAAATAATTTATGAGAAGAAAAAAAAACCTATTGAGCATAGTTTTTATTCTCCAAAAGTATAACCAAACCCATTTGTAAAGCAAGCTAGAGAGAGGTCACTCATCGCTTCTCGACCCCTCCTTCCAGACACATAGTACCACATAGTTTCAAATGGCAGAATCCATAATTTTTTTAAAGAAAATCAGGTTTACATTTTGTTTTGACTTTATATTGGGATAAATTATAAATGAATTTATTGTTTTACCCCAGAAAGTATCACAAAAATGTTTCCAGGGCATTTGAGCTCCTAACAACAGATTAGATTAGTTATCTTCATTGAAGGTCTGCGCTACCTGGTTCACTTATTTTACTGTCAAAGGAAGGTCTCCAAAACTTCTGTGCATTCTGTCTTTGTTATGAGAGCCATGTCTGTTGGGAACAAGGCTAATATCAATTCTGGCAAGAGCTATGATCTATAATTGGCAAGACAATCAGCAGCAGCAGTTTCCTGTGTGACCGTCTCCAGCAGACAAATGGAGCAAGAAAAGTAATATGGCTACCAGTTTCCATTGGGTACAGCTACGTAGAACACCTATGAGGTTTGTTTGTTTGCTTGCTTACTTTTTCATCAAGTCACATCTTCTTTTATTGTTCTAAGAATCATTAGAGCATATAATAAGAGTTTCAACCAATTGGAACCTTCTGTTTGTAAATAGCTGGCAAATCATTTTCCCTCTTCTCCTCTATTATAGAAGCTAGCTTAGAGTTCGGATGGATGTTTGGAAATGGAGTTTGGGCAGAATTGCCTGACAAGGAAAAGTATGAGGTTAAGCAGCATTTTCTAAATAATGCAGAACATAAGGATATTCCGGCCATTTTATTAATGGCTAGGCAGATATTGTTATAAAAATTGGAGAGATTAACAAATTACTAATAGAAAAGGAAGAGAACATGAGCTGAAAATATTGTATGATGCAGTGAAACTATGGAGAGCAAATGAAAACTGTATGTATTGTGGTCATTAGTTGCCTATGGTATTACTTGAAGAAAACTCAGAAGGGAAAGAAAAGTTGACAATGAAAATTACAGGAAGCATGTATAATAGCTGCAAGCTTAATCTTGTTCTTTTTATTTTCATGTTCAAAATTGAGTTCCAAATAACAGGGATATAGGAGACATATCTTTTAATTTCAGACATTAAACAGCCAGTCACTGCTGCCTCATTTTAAAGTGCAGTTCTTTAGATGAAGAAGATGAAGGGAAAGGCATATCCAAAGATGAAGAAGATGAAGGGAAAAGAATAGCCAATTCAAAAGCAAAAGCATTTAGACTTATATACTGCTTCATAGTGTTTTACAGCACTCTCTAAGCCAGGGGTGTCAAACTGCAGGCCCATGGGCCAGATGCATCGTAGCAAAACCACGCCCACCCCATTGCCAGCAATGGCAAAAAAGTTGCAATATGTCACGACACTTCACGTTTGCGGTTATAATATAATATAATATCATGATAACATTGACTGCACTTAAGTGCTTGGGATGGGGAATTGGGGGATGATGTATTCATCCTGGCTCATCTGCAGTTCTCAGTGAGTTTTATCATTTTTATCATTGACTGTGGTATCTTGCTGGATAATGCTTTATGAAAGTTCTAACTGGTGAAAAGTGAATCAAATGGACAGAAAGGAAAAGAAACAAGAAAATTCCATGTATATTTCTGGATCCTAATTTTCCTATTCCTTCTGGCAATCATTTGAGACCCTCCCATGACCATCTCCCCATATTTTTAGAAAGGCCTTTGGTCAATAAATACTTCCTGATAAGAGGTGTTTCTGCACCAGCCCATAATAAGGAAAAATGGTACTATCAGACAGAGTTAGAAAGATATGTCATAGATAGGCAGAGATAGGCAGGCAGGCAGACAGACAGACAGACAGACAGACAGATAGATAAATCTTTTATTTTTTATAACATATGGAAATCTGTTTATGTTTGGAGTAAATAAAATCAGGTAATGGGGAGAAACTATTGGTCTTTCCTGCTTTTATACAGAAGGGAAAAAACTTTCAACAATCAGTTAATCATTTGGATTAATATTGAATATAATCATATTTTCATTCATTTTGCTGAATTAAAGGGAGCAATAGGTTAAGAGAAAAAAAAATCTTTGAAGGACACAGAATCTAGCATATTGCTTTCTCCAATTATATTAAAATAGATTTAGTCCTAGAGAGTTGGACCTAAAGCTTTTTTCAAATGATGAAACTGAGAAAGAGAGTTGCTAAAGATTTCCATGGGGAATCTGAAATTCAGTAACTATTCAATAGGAGATGACAAACATTATTGCCTTCCAAAAAGAAGAAGAAGAGAGAAAAGAAATAGAAAGAGAAGAGAAGTACTTGGAACAATTTTAAAAGAGGTAAAATATATCCATTATAAATTTCTATGAAAATAGATATGCAAGATCTATCCAGATTGATTCTGTATGCAATATATGGCAGTTTCAAAGAATCTGCTGAGTCTGATCTTTTCTGTGCTTTTTAAAAAAGAAATATGGCATCAGCCTTATTTTTAAAAAAACAACAAGAAGATTGCGTGGGGAATACATCAATTCAAATTAACATTAGAGGAAAGTATATAGAAAAGTTCTACATGCTATATATAGAAATAAATGTGAATTTTAAAACAAATACCTTTCAATATAACCCCTCCACATCATCACCACCACCACCACCATCATCCATGATTTAATATCTATAGCTCTGTATTTCAAAGGATTACTGTACCAATGCCCAAAGTTGGTTTAAGGCAGGTGGCATCAAAATTGAATAAATAAGGTAATTCACAACGTCTTGTTGTTGTCATCAGCCATTACTCAGTCATGTTCAACCTTTGGCCACTTTATGGATCAGTACTCTTCATGCCCCTCTAACTTGCACTGCCTCCTTCAGATCCGCCATATTCATCCCAGTATCATCCTTTATAGTGTCCAGCCAGCAGATACTGTACTAAGGCAGTCCCTTCTCCTTTTTCTGCTGATCACTCCCAGCATGATTGACTTTTCTAGTGAGTCAGCTCACTTGAAAGACCATCACTCAAAATTCCACAGTACTGCTTTTGTAATATTCTCTTTTTCTTAGAGGTAAAGAAAATATTTTTTGTGAGGGCAAGTAATCTCTTGCTTCCCTCTTCATTTGTCCTCATAGTTTTCCATCCCACAAGTAAGGAAATTGACAGTTTCTTTCTGAATATTTAACTTGAAGGAATTCACAAATAGGCTCTCAATATTTAATGAATTACTTTGACCTTTCAGTGCCAGCAAAATGTCTCCAGATGTTCTTAAGTTCATTAACATTGCTGCTTTCTTGGGATGTAACTAAGGGAAATCAGCAATATGTGGCACTTTAAATACATAATCTGCTGTGACATGCATCTAAATCAGTTCATTTGAAATGAAGAAGTATTGTACACTTTATTTTTATGCAAGTGTTCCAATTGGTCCTTTTTGGTTTTGCTTTTTTGCATTTAAGTAGAGAAGTACTACATATGTGTCACTTGGACAAGAACCGCCATGTCTAATGAAAACTCAGTCATTTTTTTTTATAATATTTTATTGGTTTTCCAGTTTTACATTTAAGTATTTGGAAAGCAACATGGTGATTGGGTTGGTCAATAGTTCAATAACAAAATCTTTAGTACATATCTCAGGTTATATCATCAAATATTTCTTCTCTATTTCCCTTAATATTTGCTATATCATATTTAAGCTAATAAATTTCTAATTGTATCAAATTCAATTAAAACTTCATTATCACATTTATCAATACATTTTTGCTTATACATATCCATATCCTGTTTTTAAGTTTTACCTAATTTTTAGTTTTTAATTACAGTACTCCAATTTTACCTTTAATATCCATAATATTTAAGTTTTGGGTGATCCAAATTTCCTTTGTCTCACTATATAAAAGTTATAGTATCTAAAATACACATATTACTTACTTAAATATATTCTTATTTTAATTCATAAACATTTTCTATTTCTTATCCTAGTACATCATCACTTAATAATGGAGTATCCTTTGTTATCTCAAGTCCATCATCTATATTGTTTGGGCTAAACATTAATTCAAAATTATTTACTATTAGCTAGTTTTCATTTCCCTTATAAGTCTAAGTTCTCAATACTACGCCAATTAATCCCTTATTTTTTATTATTTTCCAACAATTCTTAAAACTAATAATCAAATTTCCCCTCATCTTAAAATCTCTCTTTAGCCCATTAGTTAAGACTTTAGGATCCTCTCTAATAAATCAAATGACCCTATTTTTTAAACCTGACTCTAGCTTTCTTTTTATGCCAACTAGGCTTTCATACCAATGCTTTTAGATCATCAGACAGATCTCCCTTCATTCTTGTACATGTTACTTGAATTAAAGGAGACCATCTAGTTGTCAATTTTCTGGAGGGACTGGCCCATTTATAATCACTAAGTTGTCACCCTAGTGACTCAAATCCCCACATTTGCTCTAGTATAGTTGTCTTCAATTCAATCTGCCTTCTTCTTCGTCAAGTTTCTTCTGGTTTAAGTAGAAAGTCATGTCCAATTTTGTAGTTGTTATTTGATCTTCAAAGCCCTCCATCTTGATATTACTTTCTTCCATTTCTGTTGTCTTTTGGGTTGTAGGTTCTTTAATTGCAGTCAGGGTTTCACTTGTAGATTTAAGCTGGCACCTTGGTCTTTCAGTCTAGATATCTCAGGGGCTGCCACAAAGAAGAGGGAATCAAGCTATTTTCCAAGGCGCCTGAAGGCAGGACAAGAAGCAATGGATGGAAACTAATCAAGGAGAGAAGCAACCTAGAACTAAGGAGAAACTTCCTGACAGTTAAAACAATTAACCAGTGGAACAACCTGCCTCCAGAAGTGGTGAATGCTCCAACACTGGAAGTTTTTAAGAAGAGATTGGACAGCCATTTGTCTGAAATGGTATAGGGTTTCCTGCATGAGCAGTGGGTTGGACTAGATGACCTCCAAGGTCCTTTCCAACTTTATTATTATTATTATTTGATTATCTCGGTGGCTTCAAGAATTTTTTCATGTATAAGTTTGTAATCAAGCGACATCTGTTGCTGGTCTTCCTCCATTTCTGACACAGTTATAGATGATCCTTTAGTGAAGGCTATTTATTAAACAAGAGTCAGTAAGTGTTCACCTCCACAGTTCCTAAAAACCAATTTCACTGTCCAGCTACTCTTTCAGCTTATAATTTCTCTTAGATAGTGCCAAAGTCAGATCTGGGCTGTGAGCAAGTCACTTGTCACTAATAATAAAAATAATAGATTGCTGTACCAAGCTTTGCCACCAGATGCTTTAAATAGCATTTATAGTCTTTTCCAAATCCCAGGCTAGGTTTTTATCCAATTTAAGTTCTTTTTTTCTTCTTTTTTACAAGTAAATAAAATAGCAGATCCCAGTAAGAATAGGAACTTTTTGGGTCCACAGATTCCCCCCCCACAAAAAAATGTAAATCCAATTATATTAAGTTATTCTTTTCAATGCTTTGTTTTCCCAGGTAGTCAACCGCCATTTTAGAGAGGGGGGGGAACGTTCCCTTCCCTCTCTCCTCAGAAGGGGAAGAATTTCAATAAGCTTTTAACAGGAGAGTTACTTGGGGTATAGAGAAGGTAGCATTGCTTTTGAAGTGCTTGTTTGTAATTTTGGCCTCGGCTGGTAGCAGCTTAGTGATGGGCCATGTTGATGGCCGATCTTTTCCCTGTCAGTTAGAAGAGCTGTCCCGGATCAAACGGGAGGGCTGCTTCCCTTCCGCGATAACTCGTGGGGTCATCTTCACACTTGCCACTTCTCCAGGGTGACTTCTGACCCTTTTCAGGGTCCCCCAGTGGGAGAAAACCAGACAGTGGGGAGAGCGAACACTCTGAATGTCCGCCAGAGCTGCGATCACAAAGCCAAAACTCAGAGTCATTTTTAAAACCAAACTTTAGAACTTGAGTTGGCATCCTTTCTCTTCTCTTCTGTTATTCCTTCTGCTGGGTTAGAAAGTGCAGTGGTAGGGTTTCTGATTTCCTGGGCCCAGTTTGCTACTCTGCATTATACCTCAGTCAGTGCCCAGAAATTATAGCAGCAACCATATGGACAACGTGTACATAGAGACACAAGCACAGGAATACATAAAATTTAAGAATAGTGGAATGCTAAGTGTCTGTCTGAAAATCTATCATGCCATGGGAAGTAGATTTTGCTATCAAGGCAGCAGATTTGGAATTTTCTGGAAGGACAAATTTCAAATGTATAATGGCATAAGGGAATGACCTTGGGAGACAAATGGAAGACATGAAAAATGTACAACAGTCAGACAAGTGGAATTTGAGTCCACAGAAGCAGATTTCTCTGACTCTCTCTAGTTTCTTGTACTGTAAAGGCAAGGGGGTGAGGTGGGAGAGATGTACTTGAGATTTTCAAGATTGATGTCAGCCTTGCAAGGTTGTCCAGAATCCAAATACATTAGCTCTAACTTTATTGTAAGAATATATAAACAGAATCTTGCAAGCCTGAAAGTATATTTGTCCTCCCTCACCTTTACGGTTGTTTACAGTTACACCATATCATTATAAGATGTTATTTTACTGCCATATGTTTACTCTCACAGAGATAGTGAGAAAAATTGGTGCTAATTCTTTTTTTGCCTTCACCAGCAAAGTAATATATTCCAATGCTATGTATCTCAAGGAGGATGCATGGGTAAACTTCAATATCTTACATTAGCCCTGTTTGTGTTAAATAGCAAAAATAAATAATAATGGTGACTATGATTTTCAGTATCTCATTCTTTGAACCTATCTATAAAGGATCTCCAGCTTCTAGGGCTGACAATCTGGTAAATTTTATCAGTAAAATATGCCACTCTCTCCTTCCTCCTTCAGAAAAAACCAATTATTTCTCTCTATGTGGATCTTCTTTGTCAGAGCCAGTGAATGCTAAACGAACTGTGCTTGATTATAGAAATGCTTTTTTAATGTCATTTAAGACTGTTTCATCTCTTATCAGGGAGACAGGAGGATTTTGAATTGTGACACTTTTTTCTTATCACTAATAATATCTTAATTTGACATAGCAACTACACATACTACTTCACTCTTATTTAATTTAAAAAACATCTTTCAGTAGTCACCTATACCTTTGCTATTTTTCTACTTTTCTCTGTGGATTTTGTACATAATGTATTGCTTTTATACATACACCAAGAATTATGCCATAATCTTTTCCCTACAACAGTGAATGAGTTAGTGACAGAGAGAGAGAGAGAGAGAGAGAGAGAGAGAGAGAGAGAGAGAGAGAGAGAGAGAGAGAGAGAGAGAGAAACTCAAAACAGTCATGCCTTCATTGCATTGTCTTTAAAAAGAGTCAATGAAGTTCTGAGGTGGCATTCAAGTCTTTGTAAGTATACCTTAAAACAATAAATAAGTGGAATCCCAGTGGTTTTTGGTTTTTGATCTGGCCTACCTTGAGGGGCGGATGCACACCATTGTTGGAAGTTTTTCTGCCATTCTCTTGCAAGGGATATTTCTCTCACATTTGTGGTTGCCCTAGCTTTATTGTCTTTTTCATTTATTCTAGCTTACATTGATTTAAATCAATACTGTAAACTACTCTTGATGAGTAGTGAGGTGCTCACTTATTAAAATAGACCCAAGAAGAGAAGTGACAAACAGCCATGAATATTTTTGTCATTATACTTTGCTTCGGCATCTCCTGTGGCATTTCTCATCTGGATCTAGAACAAAAGCCATATAAAGGCCACCATTTATCTAAGATGTATTTCATTGGATTCTTAACATTGAGTAGAAAGCTGAATTTGATGCCTTAATGCCTTTTCCAAATGATTTTATAATGGTATTATTTGACTAATCCTAAAACCTTACACAGGAAGAAGCAGGAGTTGTTGCTACAGGAATTGGGGATGGGGGAAATGGACTGAAAGTGATATTACTTTGTCAAAAGTACTGGAACAAAAAGTTGAAAACTTTAAAATATAAAGAAAAATAATATTTTCTCTAATGCCTCATATGAAATAAATGAAGTTGCTAAAAGGTCAGTATATTAAACTGAATGACAATCTTCCTTCACCCTGTCTTGAAAAAAATAAATTTAGATGTTTAGATATGTACAATCATTTCTCTGAAACATGATGTACCTATGACCAGAATGGCAACTTTGCTGCCACATAGTCACAAGTCCTAGGCAAAATCAGGACCAAATGTGTAAATACACTGAAAATCATGAATCTATCCTTTGGTTTCAGATATCAAAGAACAAAACATTGCCAATTGTTCTTTGTGTGTAGAAAGGTCCTTAGGACTCTAGTGGAGAAAACAGGATCCCCAACATACAAAGGAATAGTTGAGTTGATGAGAACAATAACCATCAGAAGAAATGAAGTAAACCCTGAAGGATCAGCTATAGCAGGGGTGTCAAACTGCCAGCCAGCAGGCCGGTTTCATCATACCGGAGCCGCTCCCACCCCATTGCCGGCAATGGCGAAAAAGCTCCAATACAATGCGTGATGTCACATGACATCACGAGTTTGACATGTCTGTGTTATAGGATAAGGTCTTCTTAAAAGCAGAAATGACAAAAGAGAGGAAACAAACCACTAACCTAATAAAGCTTATAGAATAAATAAATGACAATCAAAACAAGGGGGGAATTTTTCTTTGGGGAGAAAAAGTGAATGCAAAAAGTGAATGTGCTAAATTAACTGTCGTGTAGACTAAGCTACATATTCTTGAGGTGTTGCACATGAATTCTTGTACTTGATTTATTTTAAAGACTCCTGGTGTCTTCATGGGCACAATGCAGGAATGATTTGTTATTGACCTCTTGATGTTTTTATTCTTTCCAACCCAATAGAACAGCAGTTTTCAACCTAAGTCTAATTCTATAGGCTTTCAAAAGCCAATAGGAATTGTCCAGGCTGTCTCTGCCCTGCTGAGCCCGCCAAAAGTCCCATTCTGCAAACGGTGCTGCAAGTTGTCTGCAGAGAAGGCGAGCTGTCTGGAAGTTTCCACCCCTCCCTGCTGAGCACTTACTAAAAATGTAAGTAAAAGAGGGTCAGGGGTGGGAGGTGGGAGGCCGACGGGTGCAGGGAGGGTTGCTGGCATGCGTGGGGCCTGGCGGGTGCCTTACCTCCCTTGGGCTGCCCAGCCAGTGGTCTGCCTGCTCCGTCTCTGCCGCTTGCCAGCTACGCCTCAGCCGGCGCTGGGGGCAGCACCACGCATGCACAGCGCTCCCGGGCAGAGAAAGTCCTCGACTTATGACTGGTTGGGTAGTCCTCGACTTACAACCAGTTGGGTGGTCCTTGACTTATGACCGGTTGGGTAGTCCTTGACTTACGACCGGTTGGGGATCGCGGGATTAAAAAGGTTGAGAACCACTGCAATAGAAGATAAATAAAGGGGGGCACATAGCCCTTTATTGCTTTTTTTTGTATATTACAAAAACTCTTCAGAGACTAAGCAATTTACAGTATTAATGTAATAAGATTAAAAACAAAACTCAATTAATGTAATTATAATTAGTCAATCTGATGTACCAGCATTTTACAATAGCATGAACTTAGTCATCCCCAAATGCATCAGCAAGATTACTTTATGAAAATATAACAAAATGGGAATGAATTTACTGTGGCAGGAGAAGGCAACAACTGAAATTTCAAGCTTAAAATGGACCTGAATTAGCTAAGGCTGTAGAGGGATGCAATTTAGAAAAGACTCTCCCAATGGATACCCGGGGCAATTGGGCAGTTGAGCAATGATTCAAAATGCTGCTAACTCCTGCATTCTAAGTCTGCTCTTTTCTTTTTTATATCATGTGATTTAGAACAGAGCTACCTGAAGGAGTTGGAATGAATTTCAGATATACACTCTGAGTGCTTTGCATCACTACTTCAAAAACCCCAGTCTTTACCTTTATTTTCATTTGTATTTTATATGTGATAATTTCAATATTTTTACCAAAAGACAAAAATCACAATCCTAGTCTATCCTATAGTTCTGATATTTCCCATAGATCCACTTAGTTCTGGCTTGGGCGGCGGGGGGGACAGCTTTCCTCCGCTGAGGTGTCCCACCCCCAGTAGCCAAACCCCCTCGCCTTCCCTCAACCAGTACCTATTAACCCTCCACCCTCCTGCACCCCTAGACTCTTGCAGCCCCAGCACATCCTTTTGCCCCCTCCAGCTGAGACCTCCAGCAATTCCCCAACTGGGAACTCCTGCCCCCACCCCAGCCGACCCTCCCCCCTGAGCAGCCCAGCCCGACCAAGATGGAGGGAAGGTGAGGCAGAGAATCAGTTGTTAAATAATTTGAAATCCACCACTGGTCGCTTCCAAAGGCCGCTCACTCACTCTCCCACCAAAACCTGCTCCTTTTATGGGTTTCCTTCACCCCGCCCAGCTCTTGCAGCTGTTCCTGGATTCTGCATGTGTGGAGAGGGGGAGTGGAACAGCCCGGACCTGCATCCCTCTGTCTGTAGCAATGGCGCCTGTGCCGACAGAGACGGCTCTGTATGCCACCTGTGGCACGCGTTGTTCTGTCCCAGCCTACGTGAGTCTTGTTATGCTCACAAGGAGAAACCTCTCTTCCAAGAAACAGGCAGGAACTGCAAGAAAAAAACCAACCCCTTTTATTCTCACAGACCTGTGTCAATGTCCAAGGCAAACAAACACAGTAAACAGAAACTCAATCCTCAACACGAACGGTTGCCTTCGGCAACCAGCACCTACCACACCTTCCCTTTTATAATTCAGCCAAGGCATGGCTTCCTAATGCCTTCTCTTTTGCCTTTGGAGCCTCCCCATTGCATTCCTCTGTCCTACTCGCTTTTCTTGCCTGTGCTTTCATGCATCCTGGATTTGTCCCAACTGTTCTTCATCACTGTCCAACTCAGGCTCCCAGCACAGCTGTGTATATTGATTTTAATACACCAAAACATCACTACATCTCTCACACTGAAGCCCTGTACATTGCAGACAATTCTGATATATGATTAGATTGTAGGGTCATTTCTTAGGGGGAAATGGTACTTTTACAAATTACAGGCCATTTGTAAATTCCTTGGCACAGTACATGAATGTGATATGGCTGGAAACAACATCCTGGTAACATATGTCATCCCCTAAGTATTATGCTATAAAATTACGCATATATATTCTCTCTCTCTCTCTCTCTCTCTCTCTCTCTCTCTCTCTCTCTCTCTCTCTCACACACACACACACACACACACACACACACACACACACACACACACATTCTTTCTCATCCACCATCAGGACTGCAGACAGAAGACACTGGAAATGTTGAATGCCCTAAAATACAGGATCTGCAACAAGCATAAGTATGCTAGTAGCAATCCAATACTGCCAGTTCTTAACTTTGATGAGCATAAGGAGTACTCTTCTCCTGCTGCCTATTTAGTATGAGTGTTTACATTCTAATTCTGAACATCAAACCAAACCAGATGTTTGTTGTTCTCTGTTCACCTTAAAATTATCTAAGAAGAGAGCTGATTTTCATTTGCTATCATTTTTGGGAGAACTCTAAGAAACAATAGTGACAGACACTATTCCATTATGTATGTATGTATGTATGTATGTATGTATGTATGTATGTATGTATGTATGTATGTACTAAATTAGGATGTTAGTTTTATGGCATAGGAACTATAAATCCATTTTCATAAACTACTTTTCACCTGCCATATATCTATACACAAAGTATTGTACATTCCTATTGCTCCCAAATACTTCTGATTCTCATTATGTTAGTCCCCAGAACATCTCTGCAAATTTTTCAAAGGCATAATCAAGTAAAACATCAGTATTTCAAACAAACCTTTTGTCAAACCTTACACTGACAGAGGCTGCAGTAATGATTTCTCTCCATGTTGGGGATCCAGTAAGAAATGTCCAATCTCTAAATGTTACTGTTTGCATTTGAAGAAATAACTGCCCTATTCAGGCAGTGTCACCCTGGAACAAGAATTATCTTACTACAGAGCTATTGAACAAAATGGAATCAATCTCCCTGTGTGTTGAGGTAAATTTGTTCAGAAGTAGCAGATTATCCTCTCTCAAAATAGGTAAGTTGTACAGTTCAGAAGCAGCTGTAGGTTTTACCAATGCTTTTCTCCCTTGGCAAACTGCTCACTGCAACAACTGTTCCTACAGTATCAAGACTTGTCTCAATGATTTCCTTACTGATTGATCCTTTTGTAGTTTAAGCCTCTAATCAGAAAAGTTAGACTATAATTCTAGCCACACTTATCAGGGAAAGCAGACTTACATCTGAATAAACATACATACTTTTTATCATTTATTTTATTACATTTATTTTCTCCTTTGTTCAGAATCAGAATAGAACTTGGAGGTCTTCTAGTCCAGCCTCCTCCTCAAGCAGAAGACCCTATTCCATTTCAGACAAGTGATTGTCCAGTCTCTTCTTAAAAACCTTCAGTGATGAAGAACCCACAACATCTGAAGGCAAGCTGTTTCACTGGTTAATTGTTCTCATTGTTAGGAAGTTTCTCCTTAATTTCAGGCTGCTTCTCTCCTTCATTAGTTTCTATCTGTTGTTTCTTGTCTTGCCTTCTGGTGCTTTGGAAAAATAATTCAACCCCCTTGTCTTTGTGTCAGCCACTCAAATACTGGACTACTGCTATCATGCCCCCCCCCCTAGTCCTTTTCTCTAGACTGGCCATTCCCAAATCCTGCAACCATTCTTCTTATGTTTTAGTCTCCAGCCCTTTAGTTGCTCTTCTTTGCATTTTTTCCCAAAATCTCAACATCTTTTTCTAATGTGGTGACCAAAACTGGATGCAGTATTCAAGATGTGGCGTTACTAAGGCTTTATAAAACAGTACTAATACTTCATGTGATTTTGATTCTATGTCTTTTTTTGGCTGCAGAGAAGTTGCTTCAAAGCCTGGCATTTCTTTGTTCCCAAATTGGTGGCTAATATTTATAACTACATTGAGTGTGCCCTTGTGGGATTTTTCCCTCCTTGTCAGAAATTTGGGTGCTAGTTACACCTTGGCTTTCCATCTGAATTCGGATAGTTCTTTACATCTGATTATTTCTGTGTTACGTGTTTGAAGTATTTGAAGAAAATGCAGCATTTCAAGATCTCTTGGCCTCTTCCTGTTAGCACCACATCCATTTCTTTGACCATGTAATAGCCTCAAAGACAGAGAGTACTTTTTCTTTACAGTTAAATGCCACAAGAGCATTCGGAAAAGAACTTTCAGAAATGAACATTCTGAATCTCACATCTTAATATTAGAATGCACTTCTTTTTTTGTTGTGTTCAGAGATTGTTGTTTCTTGAGATTGATACGGTACTCCTCAATTTACAGCAGTTCTTTTATTACAAGTTGAAGTTACAACGGCACTGAAAAAAGTGACTTATGATCAGTTTTCACACTTAGAACCATTGCAGCATCCCTGTGGTCATGTGATCAAAATTCAGATGCTTGGCAACTAACTTATATTTATGACCATTGCAGTAACCCAATATTATGTGATCCCCTTTGGCCACCTTCTGATAAGCAAAGTCAATGGGGAAGCCAGATTCACTTAATAACTGTGTTACTAACGTAACAAGTCCAGGGATTCACTTAACAACTGTGGCAAGAAAGGTCATAAAATGGGGCAAAGCTCAACAAATGTCTCACTTAGCAACAAAAATTTGGGACTCAATTGTGGTCATAAGTCAAGGACTACCTGTATTATATCTGTCATTTCATTATTATCCAGAATATCTTTGTTTGAATAATTATTAATAATTATTTTTAGATATGGACACAGATATAAAACCTTCTTGGGAGGCAATATATTTCATTGTATTATTCTTATTTTGAGAAATGAATTATTGATTATTTTTAAACTCTTCATAAGTACATATAACAACATCATTATATCATATTCAGCTATAGATAATAGGAGCAATAAAAACTACTAAAGAAACAGATGCATAATTACAGTCCATGAATACAGGAAATCTGTAAGGAATGCGTTGAGATTTAATTGACATTTAACAAGATAACTACAGCAAGTTAATTAGAAATTATCAGCTAAAATAAGAATTAACTCTAAATAATCTTCTCTCTTGCTCCAATATTTCTGCCACATCTTGTTATATGCCAGTGCAATGCCTGGATGATTTTATATCATTTTAAAAGAATTCATTTCCTTCCAACTAATTCCTACATTATCAGCTCCTTATTTTGTTATACAGACACTGAGTTGATCTGCTTAGTAACAGATTATGTCTTGTCCATCTTTCTTAAAAAAAGATTTCTTTGCTTGGCTTTTCACTTGCAAAAAATAAGTACCCAAAAAAACATATGGTACATTAGCACAGAGTGTTCACAACCTCCTTTCACCAGCTGAAGCTTATGGGCAATCTTTTCAAAGGGATTACCAGTTGACACAGATAATTTCATACCTCTACTGAATGTTCTTTAAGGCCATTTTTATTACATGAATATGTCCAGTATATATTAATATTCATGCCACATGGTATGCTCTGCATTACAACAAAGATAAGTGATGAGGTGGCCCTTTATATGGAAGGATGTTTCCACTGACATATTATTTCTAATATTTTTATAATACTAATACTAGGTTTTGAAATGAAGATATGCTACCTTTTAGGATCATCGATTAAAAATAAAGCAACCGGCAGTCAAGAAATACACCAGGGGTTAACATTGGGTAGAGTAGCTATGAAGGCCATGGAAAAGATATTCAGATGCTGGAATGCATCTATAGCTATACTTTTCCCTGTGATTCTTCAGGGAAATGAAAGTTGGATGAAGTCAAATGGGAGGAGTATTGATAATTCTGATTTTAGTGTTGAGAAAGACTTGAGAATACCATGGATATCCAAGATAATAAATAAATGGGTTATTGAATAAATCAACCCAATCTTCCCATTCAAGGCACAAATGCCCTAGCTCAAACCATACTCTGCACATTATATGGAGACTTAGCTCTCTGGATAAGACTCTAATGCTAGGAAGATGGTAGATGAAGAAGATGATGAAGAGAAGAAGATGACCAACAGCAAAATGGATGGACTTAATTAGAATGGTGATAGGTGCACCATTGGAAGACCAGTAGGCATAAATTAGAAACAGGTCCTCCTGAATTAAATCTATTTATTTGGATGCTAAGAACTAAATGACATAAATAATAATAAACATTTTAAAAATTATGTTACTACTAACATAATGAGAGCACTAAAACACGCTGCAAATTGGGCAGTAATCCCAAACCCCTAGATTAGGGGTAATTCTAAAGCCTTATAGCAGGCATGTCAAATTCGTGACATCACATGACATCACACAATGTATCATGATTTTTTTCCCATTACTGGCAATGGGGTGGGCGCGGTTTTGGTGTGACGCATCCGGCCTGCAGGCCAGCAGTTTGACATGCCTGCCTTGTAACATAGAAGCAGTTTATATAGCAATAAGTGGAAGATAGACAGGAGCCTTCTACACCAGCATTGGCCCAAGTAATTTAAGGCTTTTTCACTGAGGCAAAATGAGTGGTCTCACTGAACTCAAACAACTTTATGAACCAAATTGTTTTCTTTGCATAGGTTATCATGTATACTGTTCAGTAGTGGATTAAAAATAACATAAATATCTCTAAAGACTCCTTCTGCCAATTCCCCATGGGTCAGATCATCAAGTCCCAAAAGTGAACAATTTTTCTTCCTTCCTTCCTTCCTTCCTTCCTTCCTTCCTTCCTTCCTTCCTTCCTTCCTTCCTTCCTTCCTTCCTCCCTCCCTCCCTCCCTCCCTCCCTCCCTCCCTTCTTTCTTTCTTTCTTTCTTTCTTTCTTTCTTTCTTTCTTTCTTTCTTTCTCTCTCTCTCCTTTTCTTCCTTCCTTCCTTCCTTCCTTCCTTCTCTCAAAGTGGTTTATTTAATAATCATTTTTCCAATATCTCCCATAACAACCTCTTTAGATAGGTTGAGCTGAGAGTGGACTTCTGGTTAGACATCATGAAATAATGAATGTAGGAAGATGGAGCTCCGTCTTCCATGTTTGATTTTGCCCCTAAAAAGGGTCAAAAGTCACCCTGGAGAGGTGACAAAGAAGGAGGGGACCCTCATCAATCATGGAGGGATGGCAGCCCTTCCTCTGGATCCAAGGAAGCCATCCAAACCAGTGGGGGAAAGACTGGCTACATTCTGCTGACAACCGAAATAAGCACTAACTAGCAATTTTTGAGCAACGTGGATGGAACTAGGACTTTATCTTCTTTTATGACCTTAATACTACTTTCCTAGAAAAAAGAATGCCCAAAGCAAAGAATCCTCCCTGATGAGAGAGGGAAGGGAAGTTTTTGTCCTGCTCCCTCAGGAAAAGAAAAGCAGTAAATAATTGCTTTGGGGGGAAATAAAGAAAACTACAAGATCAATTTGGAATTAATACAGATATATAGCTTTTAAATTTGGGGAATAAAAGTACCTTTGAGATTTTTTTTTAGAAAAGATTTGAAAGTCTGTAAAATAGGCTTGGATTTGGAAAGATGTCATCGACATCTAATGGTGAATCATGGCACTACAATTTATTATGCTTAAAGGAAACTTGGCTTGAAGCCTGGACTTAGATAAGACTCTTTGTTGTTCCTGGAAACTTTCACTTTTGCAGACAGCAGCTGGAAAAGGGGAAAAAAACTCTTGGGCTGCTTATCTGTATTGGGGACCGTCCTGGACTATAAAACTATATACAAAAACAAAAGGGTGTTCCATACTTATCCGTAAATGGTAAAAAAACATCCTTAATACTTGTCTCCAAAGCCTCCAGCCTAATATACCAACAAGAAAATGTTAATGAATCTCAGAAAGAAATTCTTTCTATGTTGAAATCAATCCAAGAGACAATTGTTTTATTTCATGATGAGACTAAAAATAACACAAATGAGATAAAAAAACCATTTTCTAACCTAAACTTACAAATCCAGACAATGACTACAAAGAAGGAACTAGTAACCCAGAAAACAGAAGGAAAATTAAAAGAAATGGATCCAAAGACAGATGACCTAAAGGAAGGAATTAACAGACAGATACAGACAAATGAAAAATTAGAAGATGCAGTGATAACACCAGAAATGGAAAAGATATCTTACTTGTCAAGATCTCAGAACACATTTGAATACAAGGAAGAAAAGCTGATTGAACAGATGATAAAGCTGTTCAGAGAAATACTGAATATTGACAAACAAGAAATGAAAAGAAAAACTGAAGGAGAAGAACAGAGTCTGTTTAATGAATATAAATGGGTTGAGCGTTCTTCCAAAAATACTTCAATCAAATTCTCTTCCTCATTCCAAACACTACATACAAAAACAGAGGAAGGATTACTTGCTTATTCAAATGTACTGACTGGGAAAGTTATTTGGCAAAGGAAGAAAGCTAGAGTAAGACTGAATAAAATAGAGGTTTTGACCTATTAGATGGGATATTATACTATTAAACAGATTTTTGAATATGATTAAGAAAATAGATAACTGTTAGAAATAAAAGTATTATTATAATTAGAAGGATAGAATTTGTAACTAGAATATTATATTTTGTTATGAGATGGAAATAGGAAAATTCTAAAAGGGTTTGAATAAGGGAAGCTTTTGGTTATCCAAATATAATTTATTATGAGAAAATTATAAGCGATAGAGATATTTTGAACATTGATGGGAAATTAAAAATAATTTAAAGCAGGAAAAACAGAATATTGATTGAACAAATAGATTTTAAGTGCAAATACAATTGAGATATGTTCTGGCTAGAAAAGATATTATAAACTGACACTATCGATATTATGTATAATACCAGAAACATGATGAAAATGTCTGTATTTAATTATACACCTATTAACAGTAACAAGTATTGTATTTGCCCAGTGTGGAAAAATGCGTATCACTGGAAGAAGAGAGGACCAAGGAAGCACTGAATGGTGTAGTATTGGAACTAGACTGAGAAAGTTAATATGTACCACTGAATTACCAATGGACCCAGACAATACGTTGTTTATTAAGTACTCATGATTGTAAAATTAGAAAATTAATAAAATATTTATTTTTAAAAAAGATAGGTTGAGCTGAGAGTGAGTGAATAGACTAAATCTACTCACTTCAGCTTCCATGGCTGAGAATGGAAATTACCAGAATCCCCCCAATTCTAGCACAATATTTTAACCAATACTCCACAGTGAATTTATTGGGTGGCCTATAGTATATACTATAGGCCACCCAACCAAACAGAGGAAATAGATGAACTTTTTGCTAGTCAGCTAACCAAGGTATGTAGGAAGCAAATCACAATAGTAATGTGGGACTTTAACTACCCTGACATCAACTGGGAGACAAACTCTGCACCAAGTGGTAGATCAAACAGATTCCTGACAAACCTAGCAGACAACTTTGTCTCCCAAAAAGTAGAAAAGGGAACTAGGGGATTAGCCATTTTGGATCTAATTCTCACTAACAGAGATGAAATGATAGAAGGTGTTGAAGCCACAGGAACCCTGGGAGGTAGTGATCATGCAATATTGGAATTCAACATTATGGAAGCACAAGCAATAGAACATAGTCAAACTAGAGTCTTGGACTTCAAGAGAGCTAATTTCAATAAACTTAGAGAGGGCTTGGGAAGGATTCCATGGATGACAATCCTCCAGGGGAAAACAACTCAAGAAGGTTGGGAAATTCTGAAAAGCGAGATAATAGAAGCCCAGTCTAGCACAATACCAAAAAGAGGAAAAATAACAGCTCTCAAAAGAAACCAGCATGGCTGAATAAAGAACTCTCTGATAAATTGAAAGATAAAAAGGACAAGTATAGAAAGTGGAAAGAGGGGCACATAACTAAATCAGAATATCAACAAATAGCCCGAGCCTGCAAAGATGAAGTGAGGAAAGCTAAGGCTCATAATGAACTAAGGCTTGCGACCAAAGTCAAAAATAATAAAAAAAGCTTCTTTCAACATGAAAAAAAATAAGAAAAAATTGAAGGAAATGATTGGTCCATTAGTGGGCAAAAGTGGCAAGAAGGTGACAAGCAATAGGGAGAAAGCAGAACTATTAAACTCATTTTTTGCATCTGTCTTTACACAAAAGGAAAAAAACAGACCAACCTATCAAAAATAGTGCCATAAAAAACAGTATAGAAACACAAGTTAAGATAGGCAAGAAAATGATAAGTGAGCACCTGTCCAGCCTAGATGAGTTCAAATCACCAGGACCAGATGGATTACACCCCAAGGTTCTCAAGGAACTGCAGATGTGATCTCAGAACCACTGAACTATATTTTTCAAAGATCTTGGAGCACTGGGGAACTACCAGAGGACTGGAAAAGAGCTGATGCAGTTCCCATGTTCAAAAAAGGGAAAAAAAATGGATCCAGGAAATTACAGGCCTAGCAGCCTGACCTCAATACCTGGGAAAATTCTGGAAAAGATAATCAAACAATGAATCAGCGAACATCTAGAGGCAAACAAAATCACTACTAAAAGCCAACATGGGTTTGTCAAAAACAGATCATGTCAGAAAAACCTTACTGCATTCTTTGACCAAGTGACAAAATTAGTGGATCAGAGGAATGCTGTGGATATAATTTACTTGGAGTTCAGTAAGGCATTTGATAAAGTAGATCACAACCTATTACTCGATAAGATAGAAAAAAGTGGGTTAGACAGCATCACCACCAGATGGATTAGTAGCTAGCTGACCGGCCGTACTCAGCATGTGGTCCTCAATGGAACTGCATCTACATGGAGGGAAGTGTGTAGTGGGGTGCCCCAGGTCTCTGTTCTAGGCCCAGTGCTCTTCAACATCTTCATCAACGATTTGGACGAGGGGATAGATGGGGAACTAATCAAATTTGCGGATGACACCAAGCTGGCAGGAATAGCCAACACTCCAGAAGACAGGCTTAAGATACAGGAGGACCTGGACTGACTTGAATACTGGACACTATCTAACAAAATGAAATTCAATGGTGAAAAAAGTAAGGTTCTACATTTAGGCAAGAAAAACCAAATGTACAGGTATAGTATAGGGCACAGGTCGGCAACCTGCGGCTCCGGAGCCGCATGCGGCTCTTTAAGCCTTCCCTGTGGCTCCCAGCCTCCTCTGCCGTTGCAGAGAGAGACAGAGACAGAGAGAGGCAATTACGCTTCCCTGCTTCTCTCTCTCTCTCTCTCTCTCTCTCTCTCTCTCTCTCTCTCTCTCTCTCTCTCTCTCTCTGTGTGTGTGTAAAGGAGAGTGCACTTACAGTTTTATGAAAAGCTTACTGGGCGGAGCTCCTCCCTGTGCTGCGTCTCTGCAGGAAGCAGGAAGCAGGAAGGGCAGGAGAGAGCTAGCTAGCCCAGCTAGGCTGACTCAGGAATTCTGGGAGTTGAAGTCCATGAGTCATAAAAGAGACGAGGTTGCTTACCCCTGAGCTTGTTGGACAACAGCTTGAAGCTTGCCAGGTGAGCAGCAGATAGGAGGGGGGGGAGAAAGAGAGAGAGAGAAAGAGAGAGAGAGAGAGAGTGAGTGGGAAAGAGAGAAAGAAAGAGAGTGAGGGAAGAGGAGTGGCAGACCAAGGGCAGATAGAGAGGGAAGGAGGGAGAGAGACAGAGAGAGAGAGACCCTTTTGACATCTAAAATGAAGATAACACTGCATATAACCTTTTTTTACCTTTGTGTGTATGTAATTTTATTCTCTTAAAGCATTCTCTTGGTGATCATTGTTTTAATAGTATGGATATTCCCAAGAGTGATATTTTTACTTTTATTTTTAATGTGTGTGTGTGTGTGTGTGTGTGTGTGTGTGTACACACACACACACACACACCTATAATAAAGGTAAAAAAGGATATATGCAGTGTTATCTTCATTTTAGATATCAAAAGGGTTTTGCGGCTCCCGGTGTTTTGTTTTTGGTGGGAAACGGGTCCAAGTGGCTCTTTGAGTGTTTTGGGTTGCCTACCCCTGGTATAGTAGCTCAATAGTAGTAACTGTGAGAGGGATCTTGGAGTCCTAGTGGACAATCACTTAAATATGAGCGAGCAGTGTGCTGAAGCTGCCAAAAAAGCCAACTCAGTACTGGGCTGCATTAACAGAGGGATAGAATCAAGATCACGTGAAGTATTAATACCACTTTACAATGCCTTGGTAAGGCCACACTTGGAATACTGCATCCAGTTTTGGTCACCACAATGTAAAAAAGATGCTGAGACTCTAGAAAGAGTACAGAGAAGAACAACAAAGATGATTAGGGGACTGGAGGCTAAAGCATATAAGGAACGGTTGCTGGAATTGGGTATGTTAGTTTAACGAAGAGAAGAACGAGGGGGGACATGATAGCAGTGTTCCAATATCTCAGGGGCTGCCACAAAAAGAGGAAGTCAAGCTATTCTCCAAAGCGCCTGAGGGCAGGAGAAGAAGCAATGGATGGAAACTAAGCTAGGAGAGAAACAACCTAGAACTAAGGAAAAACTTCCTGACAGTTAGAATGATTAACCAATGGAACAACCTGCGTCCAGAAGTTCCCTCATTCTCCCTTCCCCCCTCTCCAAAATAGAAACTACATGAAAGATGCCCTTTGCTATCTTAAAGTTCATATGCATAAGAAAATATACCTTTGGCATTGATAATATTTAATTAATTTTAGCTGAGTTTATAAAGCTTAGTCAAAGAGATCTATTTTGCTCATTCAGGCAACTTTTCCAACATTATTTGTAACTATCAGGAACTGGTTAAACTCGAACACAATGATAGGATTGGGCAACCTATAATCTGAGAGCTGCTTGTTGTTCCTGACTTCCTGTTTTGCAATCTCCAGAACATCATTTTGAAAATTTCTGCTGCGAATTGGTGGCAGAGTTTCTGTAAGACAGTGCGAGATGGCTTTTCATTTGTTTGACCAACTCATTCTAAATTAAAGTGGTTATTGAAAATGTATTGCCTGAGGGCTGCTAAAAAGTATGTACTCTCCAGGTTTGTCATGAGATTTTGCTCCTGTAACCATTCTGTTGGATATATCCAACACTCAGCAAGCTTTATGTCTGGATGTATGTAGACCCAGTTCCCCTGGGTAAGTCTCACAAATGAAATTTTGTAAAAGACAGTCTCCCATTGCTTCCGAGTTCAATCCCTTGGCTTCAATTGAAGCTTTGGGTTGCTTTGATCATATTTCCTGTGAAACCCTTTTAAAGAAAATCAAGTAGGCATTTATTTAGGCTTCCATTTCTGCTTTCCCCCTTTTTCTTGATCAGTGGATTAGTCAAGATTGATTTTTCTACACGACTGAGGGAGGCAGAAGGTTAAAAGATAAAAGGATGGATTCCTTTTAAAATGTAATTTAGCATTTTTCTGGTATTAGTCCAAATATCAACACAAAATCACTTCAATTTTCCCAAAGCACCTGGGACCCACTTTGCAACTGCTGGGAAGTAAAAAGCACATTCTCTTATAAAAACAAACTGATATGTGCTTTGTGTATGTGTATGACTTAATGCTTTCATTGAATAATGTATATCTATTCTTGAGATAGCTAAAGTTAAAAAAAGTTTATCTCTTATTTGATATAAGTGCTACCATGGTATCAGAAACTGAAAAAAACTCACCATAGAGAAACAATTTATATACAAATTAATGCTCTGCAGAATCTGATTTATAATTTCTAAAACTTTTTTTTCTGTGAAAGAAGTTTTGGCTTTTCTTTGGTATTCTTTGGTACTTGATAATTTCTTTCAAATTTACCTTGGTGATATTCTGAGTATATTGTATACGGCAAATAGTAGAAGGTGCTACAACTATTTCTGCTGCTACTTCTATTAGTAGTAGTACTATTATTACTGTTACTAAACATCTGTTCATCATATTGCAGATTTCTTGGCTACCCACCCATCCAATTCAAAAAACATTCTATATGAAGAATTCTTTCCTGAAGTGTGACAAACTAGAAAAAGTGAATATTGCCTTTGGTCACACAGTAAAAATATAAGATATTCATATATCTTCTTGGCCATCTGGTAATTAGATGAGTGCAACACCATGCTGTAAGAATTTCATTAAAATATTATTTTTCTTTGTAATTAACTTTAAAATAAATTCTCTTTCATAAGACTTAATAAGAACAGTACACCTCTTCGATTCTATACACAAGGCATGGACAACTTTCTGTTCAAAGATTCATGGTGTCTTAAGAAGCTTAATTGGGATATTTTCTGATGAAGAGAAGTTCCGAGTATCGCCTTCCTTCTGACTCATCTCAGACACTACCTAGAGAGATTGCCAACAAGTACACTAGTAGGGAAAAAGGGTTATATGCACAGTCCCATCCCAGATTGCCCATATGACCTTTAAACCTTTTAAAAAATAATTTCAGTTATGCTGAATCTGTCTTGGTGAAATCATTCTAAAATAGTCATGTAGACTTTTAAATGCAGAAGAAATGTGATTTGTCACATGAGAAAGTAGGGTGAAAGGTTTTCCTGCAATTATGCAGTCTACCCTATTATTTACTTGCAGAATTATAAACTTATTTCTGGGCTTGTTAATACAAATCAAATACCAGAAACCTATTTTACCTCTCTATATAAAGATGGACCATAAATCTAATCTTAATGGCGTTCATTGGAAACAAGGACCATTGTAATGTATGGAATTTATAAACCAAGCATGACAAATTGCAGAGCACTCTTGGACTTTGCTTGTTATGGCAAAGCATTTCTTCCAGTCATTCTTGATTTATTTCTGCTCTATCTGGATTCAGACTTTCCTTCCAGTTAGCAAACTGTCTGGCATTCACTAGAGGTGAAGCTTTTATGATGAAATATTTACAACTAGCCATAGTACATCATAGTCATTTGAAAATATGCATAATATTTAATGATCTGTACAAGTGGTGATACAAATGGATGGGACATCCATATTTTGATCTTCCTTGAGGCAGATTTAAGTATGATATATGCAATCAAAGTCAGTACACAGCTCTAAAATATTCTAGAGTTCTAGAATTTTAGAATTTAGAACTAACATTCAGTGTACAGTGTTTTAAAGTTACAGTAGCATTTTGATTTGAAAAACACTGAACTGGACCTTTTAGTTGATTGAAAGAGGAGGAGGATCCCTAAAAAATTGAAGTTCACTTGGGGATAGGCAGTGGTTGTAGTACAGTCTCAGGTTCAATTACTGTTGTCCCCATTTTCCCCCCAAAGTGCCTTTTGTCTTCAGAAGAACCAGCCAGTGCATAAAAATAATAACTTCTGTTATAATGAAGCTAGCACAGGGAAGCTTGTTTACATCATACACCCTCCCCCACACAAAGAATAAAGGCATATTAGAACAAAATGGAAGATGATTGTTCTTGTGCCATTTTGGAAGAATAATAGAGAAGACATAATGGTAACTTTGCTATTATTAGTTCATCTTCCTAATGAAGAAGTCTTTTGTCCTTTTTTTGGCAGGTGTGCAAAAAAAAATCACCCTTGTTAAACTCAGTCATTTTTTTTTTAATTTAAAGACTAATGGTCTTGCCCAAATGCTGATACATTCAAAAAAAAAGAGACACAGAAGGAAAGCTCTCAGATTTTTGGTATTATTATCACTCATAGTACCTAGTGCCAGCATTTTAGCAATACTACAAACCTCTACCTATACACCTATCATACTGTTCATAAGAATAAATAGTAATTTTGGGCTAACAAATATATCTAATATAATATAATTGTATGAAGGGGCAATGAAACAATACCATTAAGGCTCCTAATTGATACCAGTTTTGATGCAAAAGGAGTCCCTCTCTTCTCCAGTTTAATTTTATAATGACATTTCTGTGTAATAGATTTGTGACATAATAAATGACACTTATGTCAGGATTGCCATGCTGCGACAACTCTGCTGACAGCTCTGGCAAAAAATTAATCACTTCTGAGGTTTGAAAGTTGCTCATTTATTGCTGCCAAATAAGATATTGCTTGGAAAATAAAAATGGTCCAGCTCCCACTGTTCTTTCCCTAAAGAAATGGAGGAATCATTTATTGGTTTGTTTGTTTATTTATTTATTGCAAAAGAAAGCCATTAGGGAGTCTTCTTTAGAATGGATGGCAGACTTTGGTATGGTCAGTGAGTCAAAAAACTAAGGTTAGTCTCCTTTGAACACTCCATAATTGTGATTGCATTCAAATGCCTTCTAGGATAGAACATAGGTATGTTTGGATATGAATTGAGGATGTCTGTTATAACGGGATATAAACATAGGATGGACAAGAAGAATGCATGGGAAAAATATTGACCATTTTCCCAAACTAAGGATAAATTCATTCCAAAAATAAATGGAATAAATGGGAGTTTTAAATTATGGTCTCATGGTTTATTTAAGGCTATATCCTATGGCAAAGTCTTTCCATCATTATTTTCCTTTCTACTGTATGCATGACCCAAATTTATTCCCAATTATTTCTAACTTGCCAAAGGAGACTGAAAGTCTAAAATATCAATTCCTTTGATATATCAGCATCCAACTTCAGAACAGTCCTATTATTATTATTGATCATCGCACAGTCAGCCAGATGTTAAGACTGGATTTGGCATTTTTATCTACCTATCCAGTCTTTATCAAGACCTGGGATAGGCAGATGTGGATGTTTGATGGTATTACAGATATCATCACAGGATGGAAGCAGTTCCTAGTAAGGTCGGCTTTTGCAATTGACTAATGGCGAATTTGTCAATGCCAATGATGTTCAAATGGTGCTCCAGTTGTTTTGGGATTGCACCCAAGGCACCTATTACTATTGATACTACCCTTGCTTGCCTTTGCCACAGTCTTTCTATTGCTATTTGTATTTTATTATTTTCTCCAGTTCTTTCTCATCTATTCTGCTGTCTCCAGGCAGTGCCACATCCACTACTTTTTTGTCTTTCTTATCGACAATTGTTAAGTCTGGGGTGTTATGTGACAGATGCTTGTCTGTTTGAATTCTAAGTCCCAGGGCAATTTAACTTGATCATTTTTATAACTTTCTCTATTTTATGATCCCACCAGTTCTTTCTTGCAGGCAAATGATATTTTTTGCAGATCTTCCAATGCACCATTGTTGCTACTTTGTCATGCCGCTGCTTGTAGTCAGTCTGTGTGATCTTCTTACACAGATAACAATAACAATAACAATAATAAAGTTGGAGGACATCTAGTCCAACTCCTTACTCTTGCAGCCGCTTACAAGGTGGTCCACTGTTTCTTTAGCTTCTTTGCATAGGCAGCACTTACTGTCTGTTGCTGTCTTCTCAATTTTGACTTTGTATGCATTTGTCCTTAAGGCTTGATCTTGTGCAGCCAGAATTAGTCCCTCAGTCTTTTTCTTCAATTTTCCTGCTCTTAGCCATTGCCAGGTCTTGTTATTATCTGCTTTCCAAGCTATTTTTTTTTAATGTACTGGCCATGTAGTGCTTTGTCTTCCCATGCCTCCATTCTGTTCTTCATTTGGTCTTTCTTGTAGGCCAATTTGGTCTCTCCATTAGTCAGTAAGCTTCCTGATATACTAACTTCAGTGAATCTTCATCATTGTCCTTCAGATATTCTTTCAAAGCCATTTTTTCTTCTTCAACCATCTGCTGTACTTGCAACATTCCACACTTACCTATTTGCCTTGGTAGATAGAGTCTGTCAATGTCATTGCATGGATGAAGGGCATGATTCATTGTCATTATTTTTCTCATCTTCCTATCCATTGCTTTTAGTTCTGCTTGAGTCCAGTCCACTATTCCAGCTGTGTATCTAATGACTGGAATTGCCCAGGTGTTGATTGCCTTCATGGTATTTCCTGTACTGAGTTTGGACTTTAAGATCTTCTTCACTCTCTTGATGTATTCACCTCTAATCTTTTTCTTGACATCAGTGTGCTTGATGTTGTCAGCTTGAAGGATACCCAAGTATTTGTAGTAACCTTCCTTATCCAGACTCTTAATGTTATTTTTGTGGAGCATCTTGATTCCTCCAGTTTTCACTATTTTTCCTTGTTTGATAATAAGTGTGGCACATTTGTCCAAGCCAAACCCCATTGCAATATCTTGGCTATATATATGGATAGTGTTGAGCAGCGATTCTGTTTCAGATGATGTTTTTCCATACAGCTTCAGATCATCCATGAAAAGTAGGTGGGATAGTCTGGCAGATGTTTTTGATGTTTGGTAGTCATGTCCTGAGTTATTCAGTATTGTTGACAGAGGAAACAGTGCAATAACAAATAGTAGTGGTGATAATGAATCTCCTTGAAATATTCCTCTCTTGATATTAACCTTTCCCAGTCTCTCACCATTGACCTGCAACTATGTCTTCCATTGTGCTATCAATTTTTGCACAAATTTTCTGATGTTTCTGCTGACTCCTGTTATTTCTAGGCACTTGATTATCCAGTCATGTGGCAAAGAGTCAAATGCCTTTTTGTAGTCAATCCATGCCACATTCAGGTTGTCCTTCCTTCTCTTGCAGTTTTCCAAGATCATTTTGTCTATTAGGAGTTGTTCCTCTGCTATTGGAGTGGTTTCCTTTCTGCTCAGGTGGAAAGAGATTGTTTTCAACTAGATGCTGTTGCATCTAGCTACCACACCATTAGCAATTTGAAAGTTGTTGGTAAGCAATAATTGGCCTGTAGTTGCCTGACGCTGCCCCTTTTGCTGGATCTTTCATTATTGGGTAGGTTTTCCCAGTTGTTACCACTTTCCAATTTCTCCTACTTTTAGTATGTTGTTGAACTGCTTGGCAATGAGTGAGTATATAACAGTTAGATGTTTCAATCAAAAACCATGCAGTTCATCTTTACCTGGTGCTGACCAATTCTTCCTTTTTCTACCATTTCTGCAGTTATTACTAGTTTTTTCATTTCAACTTCTGTTTTATTTGCATCCACCTCTTTTAACCAAGCTGCATCCTTGTTGTATTTCTTTGGGTTATCCCATATCTGCATCCAGAGCTACACTGTTTCTTCCTTGTCAGGTACAGTACTGACTGATTTATTGCATGGAGATTGATGGATTGGTAGAAACGTTTCTGATTGGATTGAAATTGGAGGTTCTGCCTATAATTTGCAATTTGAGCTTTGTATCTGCTGATTTTCCTGGGTATAGCTGTTATTTGCTGCTTTATTATTTCCAGTGCTTCCTTGATCTTCCTTGTTTCTAAGTGGTATTTCTTGATTAGGTATTCTTTGGTCTTCTTGTTCTTCAGCTTCTTTTCTTTCATATGTTCTAGTTTGCTTGCATCTGATCTTAACATGCTGATCTTATTTTCCAGTCTAACCTTCCATTTTTGTGGTGCACTGTTTGTTTGTTTTTCTTCTTTTCTTCTCCCAGGTATTTAGTTATAACTGCAGCTGTACTGTACATTAGTTGGTTTGTTTCTTGCAATGAATTGGTGCTTATACTTGATATTGCAGTATTTGCATCTTTTAATGCTTGTGCTAGCTATTTCTTTGGAACAAGCTTCAATGCAGGCAGCCTTATTCTGTTGTTTTTGTGCTGTTCTAGATGTACAGTTATTCTTTGTTTCAATTCTTTTATTTCTTTAGTTAGAGGGTTTTGTTCTTCCTAAGGAAGAGGTGCCTGGTTTCCAAATGAGAATAGTTGTATATCTCTGCTGGATTCCTCCACGGCCAACTCCCCATGGTTTGCCTCTACATTCTGAATTACTTCTGGCAAAGCTTTGATATTTTTACCCTGGGTAAACCTTTGCAGTTTGTCCAATTCTGTTTTTGTGAATACTTTATTTCATATTATAAATCAGCATTGATATGCTAGTCTCTGTTCTGTTATTTCTGATTCTGGATTTTGTTCTTTCCAGAACTGGTGCATTCATTTCAGATATCTTCTTCTTGTTGGACTTATTTCTTTGTTTTCAATCACTGTGTATTTGCAATGGGTAAACACTTTTCTTCCACTTGTTCTGCAGCTGCTGGTTGCTCAGGCAACAGTCCCGAGTCCTGTAGCCCATTTTTCACCAGATATCCAGCAAACTCCAACATCTAGCACAGACCTTGTTAACCCGGGCAACATCCAAGCCAGTATGGCTTTCTGTAATTTACATCTCACCATATTTTTTATGAGAAAGACACTCTTTGTCTGACTCCTCTGATGAGACCTGTCCAGTATAGTTGAACCTCTGACATAGCTCTCATCTTACTCAGAGTACAAGGTACAAGTACAACCACGTCAAGGTAGTGCCTCTCTGAGGGATTATTACTATTATCATTATTGCCATTATTATTTATTAACTTTATATGTTATTCATCTTGTAATTTGAGATATTAGAGTGTTATTATTACATTTATGAAATGTATTATTCTGAACTTGTATTATTTTCTAGTCAACTTTAGCCTTTCCCAATTTTTTCTAATTCTATGAAGCTTGGATTTATTCTCTTTCTCTCTGTGTCTCTCTGTCTCCCTCTCTCATTTCCTTCTGATCCCTGGCAATTTTATGGAGAAGCACCTGCCATCTTAACCCACCTGTGAAAATACCTTATAGCACTTGCAAGGACATTTCACTATTTCTTTGATCCCAACCAGTCACTCATTCATTGTCTTCCTGCTCTTCTGTTTCCTGAACTTTGCCATTGGCAGCTATTCTCCAAGATTTCTAATAGGATTTATTTCAACCTCACTAACCAGGAATCTGTTATATGTTCTTCTTTTTGTCAATGTAGAGCTGTAACAGAAATGTGTCCTAAGAATATTCACAGACAGTATTTCTAGCCTAGGGAAATAATTGTGCAGTTCACTATCCAGTTCTTTTTACAAGCTATTAAACATTGATTGCCTCTTTGCTTTCAAGCCTTGATTCTTGATCAATTTTATTTCAACATCATGAAGCCCCATTAATTACTGGATGTAACAATTCTTAGAATGCAACTGAAAAGAAAAATAATTCTTTCATGCATAGACTAATGTAGCTAAAATTGTTTTAATTTAAATATGACTAAGATATTTATTGACATCCTTCTTAAAAAGAAAAAAATGGTTCTAGTAAAGAACTATACATTTATTTGTTTTCTTGCTCTGATATCATTCAGGCACTAGTTTTCATTAGAAAATGATGTTTTGAAACTATTGTTCAATAAGTTGTAATTATGGATGTACTTTTGTAGAGATTTCTACTGAGATTGGCACATCTCTTCCTTAGTACTGTATTTTCTGGCGTATAAGGCGACCCGACATATAAGACGACCCCCGACTTCGGCACCAAGTCACATGCCTAGAAAATCGTCTTATACGCCAGAAACTACTGTTATTTCTGACGTATAAGTCGGCGCATAAGACGACCCCCGACTTTGGCGCCGATTTCAATGCTTTCAAAAGTCGTCTTATATGCCGGAAAGTACAGTAATTCAGTTGTCTATTAGCCATCCACAGTTGAGTGGGAAGTCATGTAAATTTAGATATAAACAATCTTTCACAGCTTCCTAGTTACTATCCAAAAGTTATGACATCCTTTTCCTGGCCCTTTTCCTGACCCTTTGTTACAGAACATATTCTAGTAGAGCATAGATAATCATGCTTTTATATAACTTCCAGGTATTATGAAGTAATTTAAATTGCTTAATTTTCTCTTTCACTCTTTTCTTCAGTCATCTCATTTCTAGAAGCTCTGTTTTTGGAAATAAATGCTACTTGTTGGACCTTGCTGGCAATCTTCAACAAATATGAATACTGAAAATACTAATATTATGTCTACTACATTATATTAGTTTCTTACACTTCTTTCTTACATTAGATTATGGTCCCCATTTGGAATTAAATATGGAATTAAGTCTACAATTACCTCCCTTCTGGTTAATTCTATCTTTAAGATGTATTATGTCTAGAATGTAGTTTCTTTATCATATCTGAGAATGAATAAATCCAGTCTATGAGAGCATGGGTGTCCACAAGTGGGGAGGGAATCAAAAGAAGACAAATGACACACAAATGTTGCATTAGATTATATTGACCCTGTTTAAAATAGTAGTTTTGAGGAATGCAGAAGTATATGTTTCTATATGTTTCTTCTAAGAGCCCTGGTGGCACAGTATAGAATGCAGTATTTCACAATACTGTGAAATTGCACAAATGCCATGACTCCTGACAGAAGTTTTTCATATTTCATATATGTAATATATGTAATCATATATTATATGATTACAACTTTGGTAATCATATTTAGTATGATTATTATCACTTTGGTAGCTTTGTAGTTTGCTATGAAGGCCACTGTACATGACATTAATGGAACCCCTTTCCCCCTTTATTCCAACAATTCCTTTTTTGCATGCCTCCCTGATTTCTTTCACTAGCTCAAATCAGTACTTTGATAACAGGTAATAGTGTGTGATATACTTCTATATTTAAGTTCAATTTCTGGCAACACATTATCACCTCATTTATTTTTTTGCCCGGTGGTTCTTACACATTCTTCCTGCCACAATATCTATTGCTTTCTACTGTTCCTCAAAGTTCTGCCATACAGAGTTTGGGAATTTTTAGTACAGTAGCTAGAAATGATTCCATCCAAAGGCTTTGTTGATATTCATTCATACTGAAAGGTTCAGTATAGACCATTAAGAAATGTCAATGGGAAATTTCATGGACTATTTTGATTTCTGGGCACTGAATGGTCAACCCTGCCAAATAGGTGGATCTAGTGATGGACACATGTGATGATGAGAATTTAAGAGTTTAGAACATGGGTGTCAAACTCGCCATGTCATATGATGTGTCACGATGTATAGTGACTTTTTTTGCATTGCCGGAGCTGGGGTGGGTAGTTTGACATCCCTGGTTTACAATGACAAACATTTAGAATGCTAATAAATTCCCTATTTGATATTATTCCTGACCTGTGTGCCCTCTCCTATTAAGAATTAAATACAGCTGCTATGTGTAGATGATTAAAAAATAATGTTAGTTAGTTAGTTAGCTACTTGAATTTATATAGCACCCATATCACTTGCATATGAGTAAAACTTTAGCTAACTTAAATTTAGCTAATTTAAATAAACCTCTGGTCCTGACATGGGATTTCTGAGGATAAGGTGCTGACATATGATGCAAACAAAAACATAATAGCAGGGCCAGTCCAAACATCTTATGAGGATCATGTAAACAAATTATTCCTTTCACTCCAAGGGATGAAAAGATTTATTCTTCTTGATACTGTGCTGTGTTTGAGAAATGAAGGTTTTACTATAAATTACAAGAAAATCAATGGGTTAAGAAGATTCTCAAGGTTTCAACATTGATGGCAACTAAATGGTAATAAGATTAAATAGATCACAGTTTTAAAATATCTGCATATCCTTTTTAAGCTATTATTTCCTGGCTTGCACAAATTAATTTGATCGAGGAAAGCATACAAAGGAATTCATAACTATTCTTCTTTTTTCTAGTATTGGTTGGCAATTATATTTCAGCAGCCATAAAAAAAATCAATGCCAAGATCACAATCCAATTGATGCATGGATCAGAAATTTGGCTATATAAAATTTTTGTTCCCCCTGGAAATCATACATTATAAAATTTTAAAGGCATTTTGCTGTCCATTAAATATGATACTGTGTTCAGAGACAAAACATTTTCAGCAAAGGCCCTCACACTGAACTGCTACTTCCATTATTGATTTTTTTTTCCACTTCAATTTTGTAAAAATTATTTCAAACTCTAGGTTGTAAATCCTTTTAGTGTTGTGGTATCTCAGGTCAATTTTTAATTTCTTTAACAAAATAAATTAAAGGGAGGCTAAACAGTATTTCATGGTTCTGGAATAACAAAGTTTTGTGTTTCATTTCTGCCTTTAGAAATTTGTTAAGTAAAAAAATAAGGTGTACTTCAGCTGTATATCTATTTACCCTGGTCTTACAGAATACTAGAGCAGCTTTTAGTTGGATTCAATATAATGCCTCATTGTTAGCATTTTTTTGGAGAGGAGATATAAAAAAAATATACCCATCACAAAATGGCAATGTACAGCTCACTGGCCATTTGAACAATTGCAAACAATATGCATAGAAAAACTCATACACATATATAATTCTGTGTCAAGATGAAAGTATATGAAAGACAGAACATCAGTATGCATTTTTTAAATTATTTTTGGGATCAGGGTGTAGAATGACATTTCTTTCCAGTCAAAGGAAATTGTTTGTTTTATCTTGCCTTCTTCTGGGACATTTGTTTTCAGTTTCTGAGTCTAGTACCAGCATTTGAATTTCCAAATGATCTTAGCCAAGTGCTAACTAAGAACAGCACTGATTACCTTCCAAACTCAACCAATATCATAGAGATAGATAGATAGATAGATAGATAGATAGATAGATAGATAGATAAAGATATATAGATTTTACTACCTGAATGACTGTTTGTTATGTGTATGTTCAACCGTCTAAAGGTAAAAATACTACTTAAGAGTCATTGGGGCAGCCCTAGTTGATAATGTTATCATTTGATAACGTGCACGTTGTATGTATGTATGATTTGACTACAACTGAAATGAGCTGAAGCTGAATTAATTTAGACATGAGGCTGGGGAGTGTTGACTTTACAGTCTACTGCCAACTTAGTATCTGCAGTTAATGCAGAAAAATATCTCTGTGTTCTACCTTCTATCTTAGAATATAGTAAATAGGGTAAAGAACTATATATGTAGCGCAAATAAATGGCTGAAAAACTATAAATTTAAAACTTAAGAAATCATTGCAAATACAGATGGATAGATAAATAGGAACAGACTGGGAGGAGCTACCTGTTAGTACATTGGCAGCCATATGAAAGGTTAGAAGACTACTTACATCAAAGCCATTTGAAGCTGACAGTGGAAGAAGAGTAATTCAAGAATAAATCATCATCACTATATTTGCCACACAAACTGCTGTAATAACATGATGTCATTCCCTGTCAAGAAGACTTTATCAAGACTGCAAAAAAAAAAAAGGGGGGGTCAAAGGAAGTCTCTTGGCAGTTATAGCTTCTCTGTGCCTTGCCATAAATAAGCTCATTAAGACTTTGCTTGCTTGATTTTCCTTACGTATCTTGGTCAGATTGCATTTTATTCATTTATTTGACCTATAGCTCATCTCTATGGAAATATGAACTAGTCTTTTGATTAGAAAATGTAAATAAATAAATACATAGTGGTTATTAGAAGTATGCTATTTATTCTTGTCCCCTGTTATAGGCCGTTCTTCACTTGATACCCATGACACAAACATGCCTTTCTAGCATCTGTTTTCAGCTATTGCCTTCACTTGGCCTTCAAGTGAGACAGTCTTAAGTTTTACTACTAAATTTATTGAACAATTATTTTATTGTATAAACAATTGTTTATACAAAGAGAAGAAAACCAAGTGTGCAGTACTATAAAGAGTGATACAAAAAATAATATGAATGAATGCAAAGTAGAAAAACTCTGAAAGTTGTTCATAATTTCTATATATCATAAGTGATGATAAGATTACACCTGTTTTTTACAAATATAATGAATATGGTTGGTCCAATATAGGACATTTCCTTCTGAAAATCCATTTTTCTAAATCTATCAGTAATAAAACACTGTTTTTTCTTACAAAGCAGTTGAGAAAGCTTTTTTAAAACAAATTTATTGTTAGATTGTCAAGAAATTCCCAACACTGTGCAGTGATTAGTTTTGCTACCAAAATTAAGTAGACAATCAGCTCTTTATTTTTAAGCTGATCCTGTGAATAGATGCAACAAGGCTATTATTTATTCCAATTTGTCCAAGGTTACTCTCAAGGTTTATGAGAGCTGTTATACCCTGTTACCTTGGGAGTAATTTAGGTGACTGCAGTGATTTGAAACAGAAGGAAAAGAGGCTGAATAAGGGGACAGCAATGAGAATCACAAATTCATGTTGCTATAGTTTTCTGGGATTCAAGAATGGATAAAAAGCCAATTAATTTAGTAATGAGTAAACCCTAGGTTGGATCAGCAAGCAGATGTGAAGCTTAGGTGGTACCATTGTGGTTAAAATGCTAGATTAGAAATGAAATTCAAATGGAGATCACTGAGCAACATGCAAACCTGAAGGTGGTTGGTGTCTTGACAGTCTCTTTACTTATTCTACTCTTGTTTTTATCTGGCTCTTGTTATTAATGCAGTATATATTTAGACATTTTTTTGGGGGGGTTAACTATAAAATTCCCAGAGTCACTCTGTGAGTGTGAAGGGCAGTATTTATTTTGACAAATAAATAGATGTCTTAACCCAAGGAGGAAGATCTTTAGGCCAATCACCCTGTCACATCCCCCCACCCATCTCACAAACTGCGGAAAAACTGAGAACTGAAATGTATGCTGTGCTAAGGCCCTTTGGGAGGAAAAAAGGTATGAACATAATGCTAATATCTTTACTGGTTTATAATGAGTAAAAAGGCTATAATTCAAACACATTTTCTTTTATTTTTGTGAAAGGTCTCTGCATGGTTCTAATGTAAGGGTAGTAGCATGGTTTTATTTCTGTGTATTAGGTTCAAATTATAGCCTCTATGGCTTTACATTCAGAGCATAAAAAGCTAATGTGGTGGTATTTTGTAACATATGTTTGACAGATTAAAGTGAAACTAAATTAAGACTACAGAAGGAGGAAGACATGTTGGGTAAAGCTCTGAACTTTGGAGCAACTGACTGAGGAAAGCATTAAGTCCCCTACATACCATGAAATAGTGCTGATGTTTCAAACAGGAAGCAGCACCCAAATCTTGCAAGAAGAAACTTGATCAGAGATAATCTCAGCCAAAGTTATTGTCCTTAAAGTCAGAAACATCAAGGAAGAGTTGTATTATATGCCATCTGAGACAATCAATTCATGGAAATTTTGTATGATGAAAACACATTGAGGTACTTAAAAATGGAAGATTTCCAATGAAGAGGTATAAATTTTCAGTACAGCAAGATGTGCAGAGAGAGAGAGAGAGAGAGAGAGAGAGAGAGAGAGAGAGAGAGAGAGCATTTATATAGCAATGTCGACACAATGTTCAATTGAGTATGTGTGTGTGTGTTTTTGTTTATTTTTAGCTACATGAATTTATACAAAGTATTAGTTCTTTGTTTGCCTTGTGGGTCCGCTTGTGAAGCAAAAGGATGTCAGAATCTGATGCTGCCTAGAGTAGTTCTATGGCAAGATACGTAGCAAATAAATTTAACAAATAAATAAATAAAATCTGGTGCAATTGAACTTGTGTAATGGCAGCATCATGGAAATTTGGGGGAGTCAGTTCCACTGATAAATTTACATCATTGCCCAGAAGTCTCTAAAGATTGTGTATTTATTACCAAAAATAGTTATGCATTTTTATTAATATGCATTTTAATCAATATGATTAAAAACATTTCACAATATTTTGAATGGGAAAAAGAAGACATTGCAGCAAAATTTCAATGAAATATAGCTAAATGGGGGAAGCTTCTATTGCATTAGTAATAATTAGTAATTAAAATAACAACCCTAAACTGACCGTTGCTGAAATGACAGATGAGTGATGTCTACATTTGAGTGGCCCATCAGTAAAATTCTTAAGAAAGAGGTTCCATATACAGACAATAGCACAAACACAAGTTGATCCTTTGTTTTGGCCAGGAGGGACTTTCTGTCTGTCCCTTTTTCTGTCAACCTTCCCAGCATGGCCAACTTCCTGTGTGCCCTCTGTGGCCATTCCCCTCTTTCTTTTGCAGTGACCTTCCTCAGCATGCTCAACTTCCCGTGTACCCTCTGTGGCCATCCCCCTCTTTCTTTTGCAGTGACCTTCCCAGCATGGCTGACTTCCTATGTGCCCTATGCCCCTCTTTCTTTTGCAGTGACCTTTCCAGCATGGCTGACTCCCTGTCCATTTCCCATAGCTATCCATCTTTTCCTATCGTAGCATATCGAGTACCAAACAACGGGTACCAGGACATTTTCACATCAAAGTGTGTCAAATACCAAATTTGACAAGTTTTAAAGCAGTCAAATACCGAGGTACCACTGTATATGTATAAGTCCTCATCTAGGAAGAGTTCCTGAACTGGGATGCGCAAATTTGGATGACTACTGCAAAGAGATAAAGAAAACTCTAAATCTCTGCCACCCTCTAGTGGTTCTCTGGCCTTTTACCAGCCCTGATCTGGTAGCCACTTGCTCAGGAGGCTTAGCCTATTTATTGTGAGTGACTTTTCTATTCATTTTTTTCTGCATTCCTGAAAGCTGGCTCACTTTTCAAATATTTCTTCATACTAGAATGAAGGTCAAACGATGAAAGGTACCCTAAAACAGCCATTGAGGCATTTGATAATGAGAAGATAACTAGATGGAGAGAGATTGTTTTAATTATTTCTGCCACCTGATGGGTTAAATTTTAGGCTATAGCCTTTGATGCTAAAGCTTTTCCAGCCAAAATAAACAAGGAAAGAATAGAGAAAGCACATTATTTCTTTTATCTAGTTTTAATCATCTATAGACACACTACAAATTATAAAACCAATTTGCAATTTTGTTCATACCTTAAAAAGTATTCATAAAATCTCATTATATGCTAATTAAATATATCTAACAATCCCATTCAGATTTAACAGACATTCTCTTTAATGGACACACCTTTCTCCATTAATCTGTTAATTCAAAAATTCTCAGTTTAGAATTACATTTTCACATATGCATGCACATAAACAACTGGAATTATACTTTAACTACCCCAGAGTGTGTTTGAGATATTTCTTGGGTTTAGCTTTGCTTTTTTTTGGTAGCAATTTTATTGAAGTTTACAAGTATAAAGATAAAAAAATACGAACTACAATAAATAATAAAATTAAAGAAAAAAGAAATACAAAAAGATTGAAAAAAATGAAAAGAAGTTATATAAAAGATGACTCCTCCTACCCTCCATATAAGTATAAACTATTTCAGTAAATTAATATCTTCTTTAGCATTTCAAAAATAAAAATACCTCATTTCTTATCAATAATTAAATTATGAAAAGTTGCTTTATTTTTAAATATGTGGTAAATGAGATTCTTCTTTTTCAAAATAGAGAAGTGCAGAATAACCCAGAATTGCTGGTCTAACTGAATAGTTTCTCTGAAAAGATTGCTCCTGGGAGCTGTGTTTTGCTTTCCCCACCCCCAAAATCATTGGGTCAAATGCTTAAGGCCAACACTAGAATCTGTATAATAGTCATGGATGTGTAATCAGCCTAGACTTGATTGAGTTGGCCCTTTGTACTAAATTAGAAACTGCCAGGAAGGAGACAAGAAATGCCATCCAATTGGATATACCCCATTTGTTGTAATCTCTCCATATACAACAATCATTTTAGATGGCAAGAAAAGGTAACAGCTGCCATATCACCTTTAATATAGAAGGAGAAAGCCTAAAATCAAGATTGCAGACTATCCTTTGTTCTACCCCTGAAATGTATTTCATTATTTTGGTTTCTTTCTACTCCATAAATTATCCCCCTGGGAAAATGTTGAACTGATTTACAAGACTGTAACAAGAACACAGAATGAATTTCTTGCTCTTCGGAGTCTGTTTTATCACCAGCTAAATGCACAGTGACTTCCACTCTGATGACTATTGTGCAGAACAGGCTTGGAGACTCTGAAATTTTTTCCCCATTCTGGCCTACCTTCTAAGCTTGCCCATATATCCACTTTAGCTCATTATGACCTAAGTGTCTCTGATATAGTGTACCCAGGATGGTTGTTAAGGCTATACCTACTGCATAGATCAAGTGAGCACATTGAACAAACAGATGGTGCTTGGATAAATCAAGGTGTTTTCTTTTTATACTTGATAGGTGAGTTGACAGTACCATGATAGAAGGCACAAAAATAGCAACTGCCATTTGTTCTCAAAACTGTTCTGAGTAATTCTTCTTCTACCACACTGAAGGAAAATAAAATCTTTTCTTTGTTCATTTGCAGTGGATTTATGAAATTGGTTTTCCTATTTGCTGCTACTGATATCAGAAAAAGCATCCTTTTGTGGCTCTTAGCCAAATTGTTTGTTTATTTGTTTAGTATTTGAGAGATTATTTTTTGTTCAAATATTTAGAATGAATTTTGGAATTGTCAGAATGCAATATTTAATTATAAAACATATTTGAATCAATGATTTATTTTGAAAAAATAAAATGTATGGATGTTTAATTTTTTCTCTTGGAAAAAACTCTCCTTGATATATGTTTGTATGTGTGTGTGAATATCATATGGACTAATAGTAAATTCCAGGCTTGTAGAAGAAAAATAACTTCCTCATTGGGAAAAAAAAACCTTAAGGCTGTGGAGGTGAGAAGTAAATTATGGGTGCATAATGTTGAGTGATGCAAACAGGTAATGGCACAAGTAGGGAACGTGATGAAATACAATGATTCTGGAAAGAGAAGAGGATGTTCTGCTAGTTTGCTGAATTCAAAAAGTAACAGAATGTTCTAAACTGTAGCATTTTGTCCTTCAGTTTTAGTTGTATTCTTTACCAACAGCACATTTATTGAAAAGGGAAATTAATTTAAAATTTATTTTAATTGTAACATTATCATTTTTTTCCCTACTGTTGTTCCAGTACTATGATAGGGTCCGCTTAATTGTAACATAATTGTTAAACCTTCTAAAATGTTACTTTAATAAAATATGTGCAATTAGGTGAAACAACTAAGTAGGTATATGCAACACACTTCTGTGATAGGACAGAAATATCCCGATGAATCCACTGCTCAAAGTGCTTGAACAATTTTCCTGATGGAAGTGTAATCTGCTCAAACGCATGAATGAAGGACCCGTGGATTGATCATCTTCTTCTTTTCTCTTTTCTCTTCTTTTCTCCTCCTCCTCCTCCTCCTCCTCCTCCTCCTCCTCCTCCTCCTCCTCCTCCTTCTTTGTCTTCTTCGTCTTAGAATAGAGATGGAAGGTCTTCTAGTCCACCCCCTACCCAAGCAGGAGAACTTATACCAATGCAGACAAATGACTGTCCAGCTTCTTCTGAAAAACCACCAGTGATGGAGCGCCCACTATTTCTGAAGGCAAGCTGTTCCACTGGTTAATTGTCATCAGTGTTAGGAAGTTTCTTCTTAATTCCAGGTTGCTTCTCTCTTTGATTAGTTTGCAATCATTGTCTTGCTCTGCCCTCTGGTGTTTTGGAGGATAATTTGACCCCGTCTTCTTTGTGGCAGTCTCTCAAATACAGGAATGCTGCTATCATATTACCCTAATTCTTCTTTTCTTTAGACTAGCCAAACCCAAGTCCTGCAGCCGTCCTTCATATGTTTTAATCTCCAGGCCTTTGATCATTTTAGTTATACTTCTCTGAACTTTTTCCAAAGACTCAGCATCTTTTTTGTAGTATGGTGATCAGTGTTTTTTTTGTAAAAAAAAAAAAAAAAGCTGCTGGAACCCACACATGCCATACAACCTGCCTTGCCTACCCTACAAGGTTCCGTCCAAAAAAGATGCCGGAACTCTGTTCTGGGTGTTCTATGACAAAAAAAGCCCTGATGGTGATCATAATTGGTTGCAGTAGTCCAGATGTGGTCTCACTAGGGTTTTATAAAGTGGTACTAATACTTCACGTGTTCTTGATTCTATGCCTCTGTTTATACAACCCAGGATTGTATTAGCTTTTTGGCTGCTGCTGCACATTGCTGGCTCATAGTCAAGTGATTGTCCATTAGGACTCCAAAGTCCATCTCACAGTTGCTGTTTTTGAGCCAGGTCTTGCCTAATCTGTACTTAAACCTCTGATTTTTCCTGATTAAATGTAAAACTTCTGCTTTTCTCCACATTAAACTCATTTTGTTGGATAGAGCCCATTGTTCAAGTTTGTCAAGATCTTTTGGATCCTGAACTTGTCTTCTGGCGTGTTATATATAGATTATATAGATTGTATATGAAGGTGATGAGAGTTGGACACCCCCTCCCCAGCCCAACCAAGAAATAATCTAGGAACACCCCAACTAAACTGGGTCAACAGCAGCCTGAGGCTAAATGGCAAACACTTGACACACACAATGAGGAACCAGCTAGCAATAATCAGGACACAACAATAAAGTAATTAACACCTTTCAGGCAGGATTAGCAAAGAAATTTAACCAACAATAGTCACTGACCAACAAATCAGAAAAAGCAGATTCAAACTCACCAATTAGAAATGATAAGTTTGTTACCAATCAGAAATGACAAGTTTGGAAACCACAAAAGGGTATAAAAACCCCTATTTAAAGATCACTCTGTCTAGCTAGCCGGGGACTCGAGCTGAATTGTCACTCAACGCTGATCTTCGAAATTAAACCTCTTTCTGGTAGCTGGCTTCACGATCTATTTCTTCTGCACTGCGCCATCAAAGGGAATCCCGGCTGGAAGAACCGAACGGGGGAGTTCCTTCCAACAAAGGTGAATTCAAACTTCACAATGGGCCCTTTGCTTGGTCATAATGTTATATAGTGAATACATTCTACAAAATTTATGTCATAGTTTTCCCAATGATAAGAATTGACACCCAATTTTTCACAGCCAAATGGCATTTGTCTGCTTTTATCTTACTCCTTTATAAAAGTATTAATTCTTTGTGATAAAAGGAGCAAAATGGATTTAAAACAGCCTTTAGTGATCAAGGATACAATACTGCACATTAATCTGAACTACTAAAGATTTGCAATGCATACAATACAAACTACTTAGAAATGAACTTTAAATCAAGATTTTCTCTCTTCCCCATCTCATTTATTTTAATTTGTCTAGCTTTCAACACATTTAAGCTAAAATTTTAATATCTCTGTCCTTCACATCCCTCCCCTTGCTCCAACTGAGAATACCTGTAATATTGGCAGAATCAAAAAAATAATTTAAAGAAGGCACAAAATGAGCAAAATACTGTTGTAGAAATATGAATCCATATCTTGTATTCCTGAGAATATTGTTCATTTTAATTTTCTGGTTCTAATCATAATCTTTTAAAAAATATGCAGAGGAAGAGGAGGAGGAGAGGAGGAGGAGGAGGAGGAGGAGGAGGAGGAGGAGGAGGAGGAGGAGGAGGAGGAGGAATTTCACAAAGTTGACTACAAGTACTTCTTGGTAAACTAGAAAATGTGGAATAGACAACATCACCACCACCAGCAACAGCAGCAAAAAAAAAAAAAAGGTAATACAATCCTGGGTTGTATAAACAGAGGTATAGAATCAAGATCACATGAATTAACAGTGAGGACAATTAACCAGTGGAACAGCTTGTCTTCAGAAATCAAGGGCACTCCATCACTGGAGATTTTTAAGAAGAGACTAGATAGTCAGTTGTCTGAAATGGTATAAGTTTAGCAGGGGGTTGGACTAGAAGACCTCCAGCTCTGTTCTATTCTATATGGTCCAGACTTGGTACCACGTGGCATTCAGTTTTTCCAAAATTAAAGAATACCATTACAGACATATCTTTGGAACAACAGATGAAAAAGTATGTCAGGATCTAAAGAGCTAAAATGTAGAGCTTAAGAAGCTTTTTCATCATTGGCAGCAGTATAGAAATATATAAGAAGTAAATACAGGTAACAAAAAAGAAGTAAATACAGGTAACAAAAAAGCAGAAGTATTAATGTCCTGTTTCATTGATTAAAATATCCCTTTTTAAAATAGGAGACATTACTTTCATTCAACCCTCATAGATTCTGTTCCATCTTACATATTGGGATTTGGAAAAAGACCTCCTGTGCACCATGTGGCATTTTCCTGCCATCCTACTTTTTCTACATGGTTCTATGGAAAAACTAGTTAACAATATGTACATGTTTCCAGGTTGTAGTTTATTTTCATCATCATTTTAGCCATTGTCTATCCACTGCAAGATGAAGGCCTCTTCTGCATATTTCCTACCAATACAGTCCTGAGCTTTCAAAATTAAATATTATATTATTATATTTTCATAATATCATATCATATTGTATCATATTATGTTGAATAGAAGGTTGTATTTGGGTCTTCTATCTTATGCTACAATTGAGGTTATCCATGGGAGAGGCTTGGACTTTCCTTTTTAAGTTAACACTTGATATTTTCCAGTGGCCACAAGACGGGCCCAAATAACATAATAAATGGAAATTAGAATGGGTACAGCCCTGGGTACTCCTGGAACTGATGCATAGGTTATATATAGATAACATAAATATAAAGTACAAATAGATAAAGGGATTAGTGACTATATTAAAGCAGAGCACAAGATTGGGTATCCTAACAGAAGTCTAACAAATAAGATACCCTTCTTTGAAAAGATCATATGGGATACAGTTTCAGTATTTTGCTTTAAAAATAAAATGAATAAGAAGGCATTATTTTGACTTCCTTACCTACGTTATTCATACCACTGAGTTCATGTAAAGGAGAATTGTGATTGTTACCCAGAGGCCCATCCCTTTTCAGTGAAACATATATTATCATGATGCTTATCTGAGCAGCCTAGAAAAAGAGATTCAGAAACATTTTTCAAAATGGTTTGTCAATGTGGGATTTAGGAAATAACTGTACTGTTAATTTTCACAAAAGGTAAGACATTTAAAGGAATATTTATTATTTATGGGGCTTACAAATCTAAGGAGCATCATTTGAGTTTTGATGTATCTCATACATTAAGATATATGTGTAATGTGTGTACATTGTGATTTAGGCACACAAATACAAATTAATCTATAACAAAATCATTTGCATTTCTTTTAGCAACTTTGCTGTTGTTATTTCATTACTCTTTCCCCTGCTATTCATAATCAATTTTTTTCTGCAAATAACTGTTAGATGTAAAGAAGTGAATAGAAGAAAACCAAAAGGGAGAATAAACAATCTTCCTTCGTCTGTTGGTACTGTGAGATTTTTTTAAAAAACAAAAAACAAAAAAACAGATGTCTTATCACTAGGGAGTTGTTATATCATTGGATGTGGCTAAAATGCTTTAAAATATCTGGCTATGTTTTTAATCAACCTACATTTTAAAGTCTTAAAATATAAATATGGATTTTAAGTATGTCAAGGGAATAAATTAACTCCAATAAATGGCTATTCTTTCTAAGATTGCCCCTGCCATGAAATTGCTCCAAGTTTGCATTTCCCTCTTTAGTCTCCAGTGTGTCATTAGAGCAGATTGATCTCCATCATCTCTCTAGCAGTTCCCCATTAGATGGTTTTTATATGGAAATTAACGGAAGGCTGAAAACATTGCTTTCTAAGCTGCAATAGTGGAAGAAGTCACTTTTGATTAAGCATTTGAAAGCTAGCAGACTAGAGTGATCTCTTTGCTTTAATTCCTTCCTGTATTAACACCAGTGTCAAGTTTTGTTGAAGGAACTTTTTTTTTAGCCACCACCTCATTTACTTTTAACAGGAATCTCATGCAAAGATGCTTCATTTTATTTTTACTATAAGTCCTGTTCTCATATCTACCAAAACCTGAACTAATCTAGATAATTCAAAAGTAGCTGAAACATTCTCCTACTTCCCACTTACTGCCTGGACTCATATTTTACTTTGCAACAACTTACAGATTACTGGGCAGTTTCTCATACTACATACAGAACCACATCGATTTGCAATCTATGTATATGAAGGCAAATATGAACATTCTTCAGGAGTCCACTTTCACCCCTGATCACTGCTATACCTCAATCTTTTCAATTAAAATAGTGTTTTCTGCTGTAAACTAGAAACACATTGAAGCTTACTGCAAGAGTACTGCAGCCCTCAATCTAATTTCATGCACCCTTAGCCAATTGCTCAACTCCTTCGGCATTTTAAAGACACTGAGTAGAATAATTTGTTCCTCTCATTTCAGCTGACAGAGAAGGGTGGATGATGGTGGAGGAGGATCAGAGAGCAGTGGGGGAACAATAGAACCAAAAGGGGTGGGAGACAGAGAAAGAAAGAGAGAAAAGTGGGAAGAGAAAAATAGCATATTATCTCCAGCAGAAGTTCCCCTTGTCAGGGGAAATATTCCTACTATTTCATAGATAGAACCACGGCTTTTTTTCTCATAGAACGCCCAGAACAGAGTTCCGGCATCTTTTTTGGATGGAACATTGTAGGGTAGGCAAGGCGGGTTGTATGATGTGTGTGAGTTCCGACACCTTTTTTTTTTTTTTTTTAGAAAAAAAAGCACTGGATAGAACTAATATTTTAACTCTAAAGTTCTAATTTTATATACTGTTTTATATACTCGTGCTTTATTGTACATCACCTAGGATCCCTCTTTGAGAGAGATGGGAGGTTCATAAATGTGATAAATGTGATACATACATAACATACATACATAATATAAACTGCAGTAATTATTGTTACATGTATTTTCCACAATCACTTTTGTATCCATATTCCTATCACTTTTTGAAGATGCTCCCATGTGAACCAGAAGCAAGTGTGCATCCATCACTTGCAGTTGTTGTTATGATTTCAATAGAATCCACTCTGGGATATTCCGAGCTTTCTCTGACCTTGGAAGACAGCTAGGCAGCAGTCTAAAAAGAGCAGCTTAGTCTGCAGGTGGGGGAAAACCAAGGGAAACACTTCAGAAGGAACCCTCCCTAGTTTTCTGGAGGCTAAAAAGGAAGTGGAAAAGAAATACTTTTGGTCTCGCAAGATTCTGTTAATATAATCTCACAGTAAAGTAGCATTAGTTCATCTGGGTATGGGTATGCTTCTTGTCTGGACTTTGCTACAAGGCTGACAGAATCTGAGAGGAAATTTATTCCTGAAGCTTTTTCCCATGATACATCATCTACAAATTTTGTTACTTACCAAACATGAACACTGCAGAGAAAAAAAACTTTATATAAAGCAAGGTTAACAAGGTGTCCATTGACACATCTGAGTATGTTATGTCCATAATATTTTAGAGTAGTGAAACATTAGAATATTTTTAGAATGAATAATGCTAAATGTTTTCCCAATCCACCTAATGACCACTAATTTCAAAATTATACCATAGCTGGGGTAACTTTCCCTTGTTGTAACTTCATGGTATACCTTTTTCTGGGAATACCAATGCTGCAATTCATCCACAATAATCAATACACGTGGAAGTAATCTTATCACCAGGCTATTAGTTCGTAATTTCTGTGTTTACTGCATATGAAATATTGCCATCCTCAAGCACACATGCACACAGTCTTCCTACTGCCAATACTTGGAAAGTAATAGAAATGCCTATAGGCAGACAATGAGTTCTATTTTGCTGCAGTAGGCAATAATATACAGCTATATATTTTCAAATTAAACAAGGAGATTATTTTTAAATATTGAGCTTTGAAATATAATAATGTATTCCAATACAAAGATAAATCACAACCATTCAGTTTCCCCATTAGCATTAATATTTGATGTCACATTGAATACTTATCCTCTCTGTCCCTGCAATCATTTTGCTTCCTACCTGCGTAATTTCATTGCATTTTTGCATGTCAGCTGAAAAGCAAAAGTAGCTTTTCTGCATGGAGTCTATATTAAAGAACAGGCCAATATTAATCAAAGCTGTAATAGAACTGAGAGTGTAAGATAACTAGAAAGTTCATGGCCAGTCACGGTGCTGAAAGATCATATTCTGGCTACATTATCAATGATCAATGTTGTTCCTACAAATACTTAATGTGGTAAAATGGAAAAGTGGGGAGATTCTTTTAAACTGGAATCCTAGTAAAGCATGTTTCAATTTGGAATAATGAAGGTGTTAGAAGTAAAGTCTTCATCCTGGTTCATCCAAGCTGGAAATAAATAAGGAACATGACGACTACTTTGGGAAGATGGTTACAGTTTATTGAAGAAGCAGAAAGATGGTTCTTCAGGAAAGAGCAGAGGAGAGAGAAAGGCTGAGCACATGGGCAGTAGGTTTTTATACCCTCTCTAGCCTTTTGTTTGGAAGTTTCCTGTTCCTGTGGCATGAACTTTGAGTCTATTTCCTGTGTCACATATTCTGACCTGAGCCTAGGTGTGCCTCTCTGGTATACTTGATGGTAATGGGTTAGTCCTATTATGTCCCAAAAGTCATATCCTGCTTCCCTGGGGCTGGGCTAATAAGTTTGGGTGAGGTATGCAGATTTTCTCTTTGTCTTCTTGAGTTCTCTAGCTCCAACTTTCTGATGGTTCTACATTTGCATTTGTATAGGGCTGGCTACTGCTTGGGGGCACAGAGAGATTTGGAGCCAGGTTTTGGTTTCTGCTTTTAAAAAGTCCTTTTGAGGAAAAATATTTTTTCCTGCCCTTTTAATATTTCCTTCTCTGGGCTAACTTCCCTCAAAGGGTTCTACTATTCTATTAAACATGGAAATATAGGTGAATGTTGATTAAATTAAGCCATGTTTTGCCAAACTTTGGCTTGCATACAATTTTCCAATATCATGGCACCAGTTAGCAAAATGGCTAAATTTTGAGTTCATTATTTGAGACATTTTTCAAAATAGAGCAGTAGCAGTTTGCCTAGGGTCACAATTTATCCTTCAGTGGCCTTTTGCCTTTGATCTCACTCCAGTGTGAAAAAAGACCTCAACTCAAATTTCTCTTCCCAGTGACATGTCATTTGATTTCTACAGGAAGTAATAGGAACAAAGGCTGATAAAGTTAATGATTTGCAAAAAAAAAGAATGTATTTTGCAGTCTGAAATGCTATCTAACACATTTAAGGTGTTATTTATATTTTACTGTAAATAAAGAAATTATGTGGATAGTAAGCTGATTGCAATGCCAGGAACAAAATATTATATTGTAAGATTCACATTACATTTGAGTGAATTAAGCAGAGATGCGCATCCTATGTTAAATGAGTTGAAGAGATATTCACAGTCTATGAATTCACTGTTGATAAACTCATGAGGAAATTTATGAATTAGTCAATCCAGAGTCTGACATATATATTGAATATATGAAGAAATATTAATTTTATTCCCATTTTCATTTTTATAATAGTATGTTTAGAATTAATATATAGTCTACGCTTAAGGGGTAAGCATACTGAATCATTTTCTTGTATATCAGTATATCATGTTCTCCTATATTTTTTCTGTATATAAAATAAACCTGTAAGACTTTCAAACTATTATATTCAGTGCTTTTTTTGTAAAAAGAAAAGGTGCCGGAACTCACACATGTCATACAACCCGCCTTGCCTACCCTACAAGGTTCCATCCAAAAAAGGTGCTGGAACTCCGTTCTGGGCGTTCTGTGACAAAAAAAGCCCTGGTTATATTTATCTAATAAATCCAGATGTGGAAAAACATGTCATATGTGTAATATAGGTTGCTCTTTAACTAAAACTAGAATTAAATAATATAGCTAGTCAAGGAGAATCAATTAGCAAACTACAAACTTGACAGATCGTCAGTGTAGATTTTGAAAAAGAAGTATTAATTCCAGACTAACAATAAAGATCTTACCACAATCTATCTGGTTTTTGCTTCTTCAATCTTTTCCAGGTACGTAGGCCTTGGCACATACCACCCACATCTTGAACTTTGCTCCTTCCTCTTACAATCTTTTGCCTAAGGTCATGGCCTCATATTTCTACCAAAAGGTGTTTCTACACACAGACACACAGACACACAGACACACACACACACAGAGAGAGAGAGAGAGAGAGAGAGAGAGAGAGAGAGAGAGAGAGAGAGAGGCAGAGGCAGAAGCAGAGAGACTAGGTATGAAAATTAACACTTTAAGCTTAATTGACACAAGCTTAATTAAATCACAGGATGACGGTATTAGATGGAAAGGTAATATAGCAATGCTATAAATCAGCATGAACCTCAGCCATGTTAGAAAGAGACATGAAGGATATATTGTGGAACATGGAGATCAACTGAATACCACAACAGTGTCTAGGGACAATTTAATAATTTAACATTGTGTTGGAAAGCATGGTAGTGATTATTTTTGAGGAAAATGATTGATGCATTTGCAGGTGCAAAAAAAGAAAAAAGCCAAACCATTGAACAGTTATTTGCAAATGTCATAAAACCACTGTTTGAATATTAATCCATCAATCAGACAGCTGCAAAAGCCAGTCTTATGTCATGATGCAGAAGCAATTATAGTGACTGGATGTGCCAAAATTTAGATATCACAATTACACCACAATAAAGAGTGCCTGAAGAGATAAAAGAGAAGTCTGTGAATGGGAAATGGATACTTTTGGTAAGAGATTTCAATCAGATGTCTGACTAAATATCAGGGTTTCTATTATTGTTGTTTTCCAGGCTCTAGCAAGTGGAAAACATCAACAGTAGCACACAAAGATTTGGGAACAACAATACAAGAAAAGGCAGAAAGGGATTTAGACAAATTTGGCCTAAGAGCCACCTGCAAATGAAACAGGGAGACAATAATGACAAAGTATTAGATGAATTAAGGGGGGGGGAAGCATAATTATCGGGCAAGCAAGGGAAAAACGAAAAAATGCTGAGACAAGGATAAATTCCATGTGACTCTAAGATAGGAGCAAACAGCTTCATGACAGCTCCAATTTTATTGCCGAGGTGTTTTATAAACAGTATATCCATAAGATTTAGGTTTTCCCTCCATTCATTAGTGAAGGAACATAACCAAAAGTCACTGGGGAATTGTTGTAGTCAATTCTAGTTAGTTTATACTTTATTCCTATATGGTATAGTTTTAAAAATAACAATAAGAACTGAGGGTCAGAAAACAGGATTGTTCCTTTAAAAAACCAAGAAAAATCATGAGCACACATAACATTTAATATATATTTATTAGGAAATAAAACTCCTGCTCAGTGTGACCTGCTAAGTATATATAGGACAACAATTTCAAAAACTAACATCCATATGCCTCATAGCAGCTTTTTTTTTTAATGATTAAGGAAAACTATTTAGATGACCATTAATCTGGCTTTTAGTACTGAGGAAGTATTTCAGGATTTTGTTTTATATGCAAAATCTGGAACTAGTATCAAATTAATCTACAATTGTAAGGAAACCATAAAAGAGTGACACAATCTATTTAGGTTTTTTCTTAGATTTCTCTCCCATTTTTTCCCCAGCAACAAAACGTTGTATACTGCACTCTTTACTCAATTTACATTACAAATAAATTTGTAAATGGTCTGCATATGGAATAGTTGTAATGTTTCTAGTCCAGACATCTATATTGAGTTAATTAGTATCCTAAAAAATGTTACAAGTCCCATGCATACTTAACTTGAATCACGTTTCATTAACCTCAGTAGGAAATATGTTGGCAGAGTAGACTAGAAGTGTTCCTAATATCATTAAAAATTCTATTTCTCGTGGCAAGAAATAGGGGGAGGTAAGAGAACAAAAGCATACCCGTATCTCAGGGTACCATTTTCAGGTTGAAGATGAATTTCCATCACAAGGAAGATTCATTTATAATGAAGATGCTCAAATGATCCAAAGCACAGTAAAATCTGAGCTTTAAATTGATTGCAGAAACCACGTGTGGCAAATGGAGATGAACAGAAGTTGAATATTCTTTACCAGAATATTTGAACTAAGCTTTTTTTTTTTGAGGGGGGATTAGTTGTGTGTGTGTGTGTGTGTGTGTGTGTGTGTGTGTGTGTAGGGAGGGAGGGAGGGAGAGACAGAGAGGAAGAGAGAGAGAGATTTTCTTAGTCAAAAGTATGATAGACTGACTAATTAAGGATTTGGGATTTTCCTTCTCATAGCCAGCATGGCTATTGTTATTTCCTATTATAATATTAAATTACACGGGTCTCCAGATTCTAGCTATTTGATAGTTTTAAAAGCTTTTTAAATATTTTTTTTTTCATTCTGTACTATAGGATAAATCTGACAACATGCTATTAGAAGATTGCTTTAATAACAGATTTGGGAAACCGCTGCTGTAACTGCTATTGTTTCAGTCACTTCCACTCTTTGTTTTTAATGTCTCGTTTCAGAAATCCTATGGTCAGTAGCAAGCTGGCTTTCTCTTTTCTTTTTGGCTTCTTCTTTAAGCTAAAAACTGTTGCACAACTCTGTTCAAACATTTATCCTTACAAATTGTCCCACCATATCATCAAGACATATGCAGCAAATGAAAACATCCATGAACTAATACACACATTATTCAGCCCACAATACACAATCAGTGAGATTAGTTTCATTTTGTATATCTAATATCAATATGTCCTGCATTTCCCAAGGCCTTTAGTTCATTTGCTGAAACTCGATGGGCACAGAACTGTTATTCATTTAGAACAGTTCAGTTAAAATTATTTTAAAATGATCTAATACTAAACATATCTCATAAAATTACTGCTGCCTAGGCCTTTATAACCTCTGTCTCTTCACAAACCATTAATCAGCCAGATGCCAGGAATAGTATATTGTCTTTATTGCACTTTAGGTTTACTATAGCAGTCCCATAACCAGTTATGTTAAAAGTATCTAGCTAAGGCTATTCCTTCTTCTTTGTTCTTTCTTTAGTGCATTTTGTTAATTCTTCATTAATCCCTTTATGGACATTTTATGGGACAAAATAGTAAAACCTTAAAATACATCCTCAGGTTACCTGGGAATACAGTTTTTTGGAGTTAATCCCAGTGGTGGGATTCAGCCGATTTGCACCACTTTGGCAGAACCGGTAGCTAATTTTTTGTTGCACAGGCCCAGAGTGGACTTCTGGAAGTGGCATCCACACAGAGAACCGGTTGTTCACATATTTGAATCCCACCACTGGTTAATCGCATTAAGCAATTTCCAGGATTCCATCTTCAAATACAGAGCAATTTTCAACAATGGTATAAAAATTAAATCTGCAAGAAAAGCAGTAGACACTCACACTGGGGTTTTGAGGATACTAGATCATACCCAAGGTATTTTCACAGAAGTAGGTTTTCCTGCAGCAGAGAATTATCTGTAGAAAGCCCAATAAATAATTTCCATAAACCACTTCTATACTTATTAGGTGCCATTTTATTTTTCACAGGATAAACGAACATGTTACTGTACAAGCAGTATCACATGACAGAAAAAAAATGGATTATATACATTCAGATAAAGAAAACTTATAAGTTTTTAAGTTAATATAATTTTTTCTACAAAGGCATAAAGGTTAGGAAATGGTAAAATCAAAAATAACTATTGGATAATATTTAACTATATAATGTTTACTACCTGGAGCAATAAATATTGATCCATGTGATCACTTTAACTACAACTGTATTTTGAGCAATGTCCCCTTCCTACATGAGATCCAGGACAATTACATTGTCTTATTACATTGTCTCTAATAACAATCCTGAAAGCAAGCAATATTTGGTATATAAATTGTGGGTGAGCAGGAGCTTGGAGCATGGAACAAGGTAGGTGAGCACAAACTCCATTATATCATTGAATGTGGCCTGAATAATTTCTGACTATCTCCAATTAGATGGAAATATTTCCCAAATAATATAATGGAGCTCACCAATTGCTGTGGTGAAGGTTATAAATAAATAACACCCTGGATTACAGAATTTCCCTTTTTTTCCCCCCCCCTTTTCTTCTCCTGGAATTAGATAATTACTATAACTCAAACATCTTTAGCCAGGCACAATAATTGCAAATAGGTAATTTATCAGAACCTACCCTATACTAATAAAAGTCATAATAGGGGCACAAACTCTATTAAAATATAAGAGAACTAATTAAAATATTTATTCAACATATTCTATGCTAGGAGAAAGATTATCAGACATTTTGCATACAATTCAATGACATCATTAGCCAAGAACCATATCTGTAAAGAAATGCACATGCTATTTAATTATAGTATTCATTTGAGAAGTGGTCATCTAGCTTAGCCCATTTCCAAGTTTTTGGTCTGGAAAAGCCATGTTAATTGTGAATGATACCTTGACTAAAATAAAAGATCTTATGAATTGTATAGTTGAACTGAGACAACTGTATATTGTGTGAAATATTGTAGTCAGGTTACTGGTTCCCTCATTCTGGAAGAAATCAGTTAAAATTCAGTATGTATTATTTTGATGCCATAAAAATACTAAGGCGTGCCTCTCAAAGTAATATGGCATATACTGGGTATAAGAAATACCTTAGCCTTTTTTCTGGATACAAGTGATCATGCAAAACCCCAAATCATGATGTTCACACTGTAGAAAGCAGTAATTATTCTCATGTCCTGCTTTTCATATGCGTGATCTGGTTGGCTGTTGTGGAAAGCAGAATACAACCTGGAATTAAGGAGAAGCTTCCTGACAGTGAGGACAATTAAACAACTTGCCTCCAGAAATCATGGGTGCTCCATTACTAGAGATTTTTAAGAAGAGGCTAGCCCAGTGTTTCTCAACCTTGACAATTTTAAGGCATGTGGACTTCAACTCCCAGAATTCCACACCAGCAATGCTGGCTGTGAAATTCTGGGAGTTGAAGTCCACATACCTTAAAATTGTCAAGGTTGAGAAACACTGGGCTAGACAGTCACTTGTCTGAGATGGTATAGGTCAGGGGTAGGCAACCCAAAACACTCAAAGAGCACTTGGACCCGTTTCCCACCAAAAAAAAAAACACTGGGAGCCGCAAAACCCTTTTGACATCTAAAATGAAGATAACACTGCATATATCCTTATACTGTATATATATATTTAATTATTTTATATATATAATTTATTTTATATATATAATTTATATATATATAAAATAAAGGTAAAAAAGGATATATGCAGTATTATCTTCATTTTAGATGTCAAAAGAGTCTCTCTCTCTCTCCTCTCTCTCTCTCTCTGTCTCTCTCTCTCTCTCTCCCCTTCTTTCTCTCCCTTTCTATCTCTCTGTCTCTTGCTGCAAATGGCAGAGGAGGCTCGGAGCCACAGGGGAAGGCTCAAAGAACCACATGTGGCTCTGGAGCCGCAGGTTGCTGACCTGTGGTATAGGTCTTCCTGCTTGAGCAGGGGGCTGGACCTCTAAGGTCCCTTCCAGTTCTATTCTATTCTATTCTATTCTATTCTATTCTATTCTATTCTATTACTTTCAGGTTCCAAGAACCGAGAAAATTGCACAATTTCCAGGCAGTTTCTTTTATTGTTCCTCACCTATAGACACAAAAATTAGTTTCAGGGCTAGCCCTTCTTGGCTACAGTTAAGAATTTCCTCTTTCATATTGTGTTTTCACTTGACTAAAAGAATAACTTCTAGAAATAAACTCAGTACAAGGAATAACATAGCCAAATAAATTATTTAAAATTCCAATTGTCACACACCACTAGCTGAAGTATTTTTTCCAGCTGTGGGATAATGTCATCCCTTCCTTCTAATGAACTGGAACTAATTAACCTCCTATATTAAATTATTTTTTGTCTCAGAGATAGCTGAGTTTTCCTGAAATAAACTATGAAATAGACCCAGATATAGCTTTGCAGCAAAATATTAACTTCAGGTTAAAATAACAGATTTATTCCTTTGTTGATTTCCATCCTTTTCTAAAGTCCATGTTACAAAACACATCTTTAAAGATCTTATGTTAATAATATAATGTGGCAACCTGGGCAATAATGGGTCTACTTTGACATCCTTGAGTGGTACCATTATTTCGGGAGCAGTTTTTGTTGTCCATTAGCTTCTGGATGTGGCTTGAGGTCATCTTTAAGGCCTTATGTATCTAGATAGCTCCAGCTCAGGTTATCTGAGAGACTGTTTTTTTTTTCCCCAAATCTACCCACTGCATAAGACTAAATAGGGTCAAGTGCTTCAAGTCCTGTATTTATGAGACTGTTATCTGACAGGGTCCCATGTGGAATTTACAATAGCTACCTCACATTCTCCATGGAGTTCCAGTAAACTCAACCACAGGGCATTTTATAAGGAGGAACATATTTTATAACTATAGTTTTTATACTTCCTATTGGGCAATTGGATATGCAGTGGTTCAATAGTTAAGATGCTAGGCTTGTCAGCTGGAAAGCTGACAGCCCAGGTTTAAGACCCAAGTACTACCCAAGGGGGTGATCTCCTGTCCTCACCCAAGTTCCTGACAACCTAGCAGTTCAAAAGCATGCAAAAGCAATTATATGTGAATAAGTGGTACTTTGCTCAATAGTAGTAACTGTGAGAGGGATCTTGGAGTCCTAGTGGACAATCACTTAAATATGAGCCAGCAGTGTGATACAGCTGCCAAAAAAGCCAACACAGTGCTAGGCTGCATTAACAGAGGGATAGAATCAAGATCATGTGAAGTATTAATAACCACTTTACGATGCCTTGGTAAGGCCACACTTGGAATACTGCATCCAGTTTTGGTCACCATGATGTAAAAAAGATGTTGAGACTCTAGAAAGAGTACAGAGAAGAGCAACAAAGATGATTAGGGGACTGGAGGCTAAAACATATAAGGAACGGTTGCTGGAATTGGGTATGTCTAGTTTTATAAAGAGAAGGACGAGGGGGGACATGATAGTAGTGTTCCAATATCTCAGGGGCTACCACAAAGAAGAGGGAATCAAGCTATTCTCCAAAGTGCCTGAAGGCAGGACAAGAAGCAATGATGGAAACTAATCAAGGAGAGAAGCAAGCTAGAACTAAGGAGAAACTTCCTGACAGTTAGAACAATTAACCAGTGGAACAACCTGCCTCCAGAAGCGATGAATGCTCCAACACTGGAAGTTTTTAAGAAGAGATATAGCCATTTGTCTGAAATGGAGTAGAGTTTCCTGCCTGAGCAGGGGGTTGGACTAGATGATCTCCAAAGTTCCTTCCAACTTTTATTATTATTATTATCGATCATCGCACAGTCAGCCAGATGTTCAGACTGGATTTGGCATTTTGTCTACCTATCGAGTCCTTACCCAGGACCTGGGATAGGCAGATGTGGATGTTTGATGCTATTACAGATATCGTTGCAGGTATTGCAGATATTATTATTATTATTATTATTATTATTATTATTATTATTATTATTATTATATAAAGACACCACTATGGTGGGAAGGTAACAATACTCTGTGTGATCTCATGCTAGCCACATGACTGAGACATGGAACATCTGGCTAAATGGTCTTGAAACAGAGATGAGCATCACCCCTATAGTCAGCAGTAAAATCCTTAGGCACTCCTTTACCTTTTTTTTATTGGTCAATGTACCTGAAAAACATCACAAGGAATATATCTTAGTAATATTAGAGTGATTTCCCCCCTCCAAGAGGAATGGGGTAGAAGGGCCATTACATAATATAACATCTGACTAACTGTAACTGACTGACAAACTGTATTCAACAAGTAATACTTAATGGCACTGCACCTACATGGAGGGAAGTAAAAAGTGGGGTACCAGTACTCTTCAAATCTTCATAAATGAATTAGATGAGGAAATAGAAGATAAACTCATCAAATTTGCAGATGACAGTAAGCTGGCAGGAATAGACAACACCCCAGAAGACAAGCTCAGGATCCAAAAAGAAGTTGACTGACTTGAACAATGGGGCCTATCCAACAACATGAAATTTAATGTGGAGAAAAGCAAAGTTTTACATGTAGGCAGGAAAAAACAAAGGTACAAGGACAGATTAGGAGATATCGCACTCAAAAACAGTAACTGTGAGAGGGATCTTGGAGTCCTATTGGACAATCATTTAAATATGAGCCAACAATGTGTGGCAGCAGCCAAAAAAGCTAATACAATCCTTGGTTGTATAAACAGAAGCATAGAATCAAAATCACTTGAAGTGTTAGTACCACTTTATGAAGCTTTAGTAATACTATATCCAGTTTTGGTCATCACATTAAAATGTCGAGACTTTGGGAAAAAGTGCAAAGAAGAGCAATTAAGATGATTAAGGGCCTAGATACAAAAAAAAAAAAATATGAAGAACAGTTGCAGGAATTGGGTATGGCCAGTCTAGAAAAAAGAATGACTGGAGGTGACATGATAGTAGTATTCCAGTATTTGAGAATTTGCCACAAAAAAGAGGGGGTCAACTTATTTTCCAAAGCACCAGAAGGTAAGACATGAAACAATGGAGGGAAGAAGCAACCTGGAATTAAAGAGAAACTTCCTAACAGTGAGGACAATTAACCAATGGAACAGCTTACCTTAAGAAGTTGTAGGTGCTTCATCACTGGAGGTGTTTAAGAAAAGACTAGACAGCCACCTGTCTGAAATGGTATAGGGTTTCCTGCTTGAGCAGGGGGGTGGATTAGAAGCTCTCCAAGGTCCCCTCCAGCTCTATTCTAATTTATCTGCAACTCTCTGCTCTGAGAACTTAAGGGAACATTTATAGCATGAGAATTTCTAGATATTCTAAAACTAATGAACTTCATATAGTGATATAAAGTTCAAAAATCCATGATTTGAACCCCACAGAATAACATTTAGCTACCAGTATCTGAAGAGTACCAATAAAGGATAAAAGTGATAATGTGGTGCTACCAGGATTGCTACCCAATGTAATCATGTGTATGTGTGTGTGTGTTTATTACATGTATATGCCCATCTCACTATCCAAAGTAGAACTGGATTATGAAATGAGTGTTACCTATGTGTATATTTAGCTACGTTGGATTTTGTACAAGGTTATTTGTGAAAACAATCATGGGGAATGTCACTTCTACATGAGAATTCTGAACTAGTGTGGAAATAGTTTGGACCACTGTATTTCCAAACTCACAGCAACATTACAAAGCCATTTTTTCCATTTCAGCTGCAGTAACAAAACAAAAAAAACCCTATTTTTTATATTTGACTCTGTGTTTGTTTGTTTTTGTGTTCTCATTGGAAGGATTTCTTGCCTCACACACAGTAGTCCCATCATGTTTTAAAATGGCTATCATTTTGCCAGTGCCAAAAAAAGTCCACAATTACACGCCTCAATGATTACCATCCGGTTCCACTGACATCCATCATTATGAAATGCTTTGAGAAGCTGATAATGGACATTATTGTATCTAGCCTCTTGCCACCATTTGACCTCCTTCAGTTTGCTTACTGACCAAATCACTCTACAGAGGATGCTATTTCTTGTGTTTTCCATTTGAGCTTGAAGCACTTAGAGCAGGGGTGTCAAATTCTCAACATCACGTGACATGTCGTGATGTAGCACAACTTTTTTTCCATTGCTTGCAATGGGGTGGGCGCAGTTTTGGCATGACCCATCTGGCCATGGGCTAGCAGTTTAACATCCCTGACTTAGAAGAAAGAAATACTCATGTGCGTTTGTTGTTTGTCGATTTCAGTTCAGCATTTAATACAATCATTCCCCAGCGTCTAGTAAACAAAATGGGCCTTTTAGGCTTAAACACTTCAACTGGATTTTTTATTTTCTTATTAACAGGCCCCAGTATGTGTGAATGGGAACAAATATTTCTAACACCATTTTCTTGAGCATAGGTTCTCCTCAGAGCGGCATTCCAAGTCCGCTGCTGTTCAACCTGTTGATCCATCACTGTTGTGCTAGGTTTGCTACCAACCATATTGTGAAGTTTGAGGATGATACACCAGAAGTGGGCCTTATTCAAGATGACAATGAGGATGCTTACTACAAGGAGGTTGAAGATTTGGTGAACTGGTGTAAGGAAAACAGCCTAGTTTTAAACATTGGAAAAATCAAAGAGATCATTGTCGATTTCAGAAAGGCAGGCACAGACACACTCCTCTGTGCACTAATGATTCACCTGTGGAGATGGTTACCAGCATCAAATTCCTGGGTGTGTAGTTAACAAGTAGGCTGGCTTGGTCACTCAACAGTGAGGCACTGGTGAAGCAGGCACAGCAGCACCTGCATTATCTGCATTGCATGAGAAAAGCACATAATCCTTCCCCTGTCCTTACCACTTTCTACAGATCAAGAGCATCCTGTCATACAGCATCACAGTCTGGTTTAGAAGCATCACTGCTTCAGACAAGAAGGTGGTGCAGAGAGTGGTGAGGATGGTTGAAAAGATCATTGGCAGTTCCCTCCTTTCCATCAAAGGTATAGCATATAAGTGTTGCTTGAGCAGGATCTGCAAGATTGGGATACTACACTTCCTCATCACAACTTGTTTTCTTTGTTACCTTCTGGGAGGAGGCTTCATGGTATCCGGAGCAGAACATCCAGATTCAGTCACAGTTTTGCTCCATACAGAATTAACCTTGTGAACTCTAAAGCTTCCTCCCATTATGTATTCAAGATGGACAGTGATTAATATTTATGTGTTACTTATCTGTAAGGGTAAAGGTCTATTCATATGTTGTATATAGTATGTTTAAATTGTGTTATGTATGTGAACACTTTGAGAGCAAGCAACTAAATTTCATTTTTAATGTGTGCCATTGTGCCCACAATAAAAAATGATAATAAAGGTTGTCTGTCTGTCTGTCTGTCTGTCTATCTATCTATCTATCTATCTATCTATCTATCTATCTATCTATCTATCTATCTATCTCCTGGTCCAGTAAGAGAATTACTGGTAGTTCCCCATTTCTAGTAGCCTAAAATGCTTGCATTCTTAAAAACTAAGGGTTGCGATTGTTATTGTTGCTGTTATTCCTACAGGACCTAAAACCACTTTGAACTTGGGCAATTAATTTTGCTCTTCTGAAATCAGCAGAAGTGAAATCAATAATGAATGTCCTTCAAATTGCTACTGAACTAAGAGAAAATAGTAGTGGTGTAGAAATAGCCAAAGTATGTTCTTCAATAACAGAAAGGGAGAATATATGAAATTCAACATAATGGTAATATTACAGAATTTTTGTTTTTAGCAAGAGCAGACATTGGCTTTATTATCATTTTACTAAATTCTTAAAATAAGATTGTTCTACATCATTCACTTTTGTATTTCCAAACATCTGTCAGAAAAGTTACAGTTACTCTGCTCATGGAAAAATGTATAAATATGTATAATTTTTTCCATGTCCAGAGTTGATGCCTTACTTGTAGAAAATAATTCTACACAGGTATGAATCTTTAAAAAGGTTTCTGGTAAGCATCATTCATCTATAACTTAAAAAGAATCCAGATATACCTGCTGCATTACTTTTCAAAAATAAATCAAACAGATACGTCAATTTGAAAATGAGCTCAATTGCAATAAGGATAAATATATATATATATATATATATATATATATATATATATATATATATATATATATATAGAGAGAGAGAGAGAGAGAGAGAGAGAGACTGTAGTAAATATTCAAGGTGTATTGCTTAATTTATCCCCCAGCATTCCCATAATTTTTTCATATTCCATTTTTAATATTCTAAGTCATTAGATTTCAATAACTAACCCAGTATTCTGTGTGTTTCATTTCCCCGGACAAGTAAAATAGGATGTAACTTCTCCCTGTTTTGAGTACAAATGCTGTAATTTAGAACTTCTGTCAAAATGAAAGATCTTCCAAGGGAATTGCAGGAGACCTATAGCAACACTTGAGAATAGAACTGGATAATGAAGTTTTCATTATTAAATAAAGATATTTTAGGAATGTTATAACCCATAAATCCTTCCCCTATAATACATCCCTGCATTAGTTTATTTCATACTCAGAGACTCCTGCCCCCACCCCTTCACATTTAGCTTCTCTTTGCACTCATTGAAGTTGCCATGGAGATGATTTTATATGTCTCCTTTGGCAGCTGTGATGCAGGATTGTGATTGGATTGAAAAATCTAAATGCCTTTCAGGGAAGGCAGGGACGGTACTCCTTTGTTGGCATACATTCCAAGGCTCTGCAATTTAATGTTACCTTAAGGAAATGCTAACGTGAATCATAGGGGTTGGAAGATGGAAGAATTACAAAAAGAAGGGGTGTTTTTTTCTCTCTCTCTCTTCAAAGTGAATTTAGTGCTGCTGAATAGTACCAAACAGAGTGCCCTGGGGCTCAACTATTCAATTTATTTACCAGGCATGTTGGCAATCAGAATTTATATATATATATATCTTCTTCCCTCCCCATCACTGAATACTTTCATTGCCTAAGACATTACAGCCTGTTTCCACATCTTGATGATGTCCTTGGATACTATAATGTGCAACCTACTGCATATAGCCAGAGAAGAATAAATTCCACAGTGGAATTTTTTAACAAGTCAGAGGCTTTTGAGTTAATACAGGGAACAACTAAAAAAAATAGGAATATAGGAGAGCTACTCATATATTTTCCATTATTGCAACATCTGGGGAAAAAAGAAAGAAAGTAGAACTGGACCTGTGGTTTTGTTTTGAAAGTCATATATATCATCAAAAACACACACATTTTATCAGATATGTAGCCAAAATTATTTTAAGATTTTGTCCTCAATGACTTATATATACAGTATTTCTAAACCAATTTCAAAGTGAGGACATTTTGGGTGGAGTGCTGAGCTGACTTTTCAAAACCTTTATAGAGTATTACATCTGATAAAGAACTGACTGAAAGCTGTTATCTCTGTTCCTATCTTCTCAATTTTAAAGACAAACTTAGAGAATGAAATCAACATGTGAAAATTTTATATTTGTAGTTTAATTTTATCTTTGCTTTTTATTTTTCATTTATTTATTTTTAAATGCTATGATCCTCTGCAGACTAAGAGCAGAATAGCAGAGTATAATAGCAGTTAGCAAAAGGAACAAATAAAAAAACTTGAAATTAAGAAAGGAAAGAATTATTTTAGAATGGGCTTAGAGCAATAGTTGGATCCAATATTAAAATGTGGAAAGGACTTTGTTTTCCAAAGATGAAGAAAAAGTTGCAACTAATGAGTAGGGGAACATCCAAGAGTAAATATAGGATATAATGAGCTGAGGTGGTGCAGCAGTTAGAGTGCAGTACTGCAGGCCACTTTAGCTGACTGTGTTCAGCAGGTCAGCAGTTCAAATTTCACCAGCTCAAGGTTGACTCAGCCTTCCATCCTTCCGAGGTAGGTAAAATGAGGACCCAGATTGTTGGGGGCAATGTAAATATATATATACATTGCTTACTGGTATACACCGCTTAGAGAGTGCTTGCACTTAAAGCGGTATATAAGTCTCATAAATAAATAAATAAATAAATAATCCCCAAGCAATAGTATTCCATATCTCTTATCTTGTTTGTTTATTTATTTATACAACTTTGGACTTCTTAATGACTTTGGGCAGCATTGTTCAAAAAGGAATCATTGCCCACTGGATCTTTACAACCACATTAGATACCAGAGAGAATAAAATGGGAAAATAATCTGTATTTTTTTGAGATTATTGACAGAAGAGTGGGAGATATAAATATGGTAAATAAAATTACAGTAATAGTAACAAAAATAGCATCAAAAGTATAATAATAATAAAGCTGGAAGGGACCTTGGAGGTCATCAAGTCCAACACCCTGCTCAGACAGGAAACCCTATACCATTTCTGACAAATAGCTATCCAGTCTCTTCTTAAAAACTTCCAGTGTTGGAGCATTCACAGCTTCTGGTTGCAGGTTGTTCCACCGATTAATTGTTCTAACTGTCAGGAAGTTTCTCCTTAGTTCTAGGTTGCTTCTCTCCTTGGTTAGTTTCCATCCATTGCTTCTTGTCCTGCCTTCGGGTACTTTGGAGAATAGCTTGACTCCCTCTTCTTTGTGGCAACCTCTGAGATATTGGAACACTGCTATCATGTCACCCCTCAGCCTCTTCATTAAACTAGACATACCCAATTCCAGCAATCATTCCTTATATGTTTTAGCCTGCAGTCCCCTGATCATCTTTGTTGCTCTTCTCTGTATCAAGACTGATCAAGACTGAGGGTTTTGTTATTGTAGCTATGCACAGCAGGAGGAGCTGGTGCTCAATATGAGAATCAGGATCAGTTAATGCTGCACTACTGTAGTTGTGGAGCCTTGGTGAATAGATTTTATATGTATGTATGTATGTATGTATGTATGTATGTATGTATGATAATAATATTTATTTTGCGGTACAGACCAAAATGCAAGTTCAACAAAAGAGAACACAAGAAAAATATAATCACAAACAATTAACACCAGAAGCCTTGGCTAAAGGGAATTATGTTTACCTCTATAGTTACAGCTCTTAAAAGAAATATAGAAACCTGAGAAGTAATATAGGAGCAGCCATCCCCTAGACAATATAAGACCAAATTACTAACATTAGAACCAGAGGGATCAATTCCAATGAGAGACAATAATTTAATTCTGGCTGTGTTATACATAGGGCAGTGTGATAAGACATGCTCCACAGTTTCAACTTCAGCCCTATCACAGGGGCATAGTCGCTCACTAAACAGGAGCCTCTTGAATTGCCCATCTAGTAGTGCTGAGGGCAAGACATTGAAACGGGCTAGGGAAAAGACTCTTCTATACTTAGGGATGGTTAGAGTATAGAAATATGAAGTCATCCTCAATCCATAATTATTAGAATGGCTGAAGATCAAAGGGGAGCAGGTTTTGTTGGCTCTGGCTCTTAAGTATTGCAAATCTATGTCCACAAGCCGTTGGACTATCCTAAACTGGGTGTCCTTGAGACCATAATCTCCCAGAGCATTCCCCCATAAAACCTAGCAAGTGGAGTTTCTTCGTCAGCTCCCTCTCCCAACAAGAAGTATGAGGGTCAGCAAACACCGGGGAGAGGTAGCTACCAGGGACTGCTGAAAAGAGCACCCGAAACCACCATTTAAAGGTGTTAATCCATGCCATGCATTCGACTGAATGAATGCCCAGTTCCAGGTACATTGAAACAAATCCAACACAGGGAGGGAGACCCAGAAGTTTCCTATGTATGTATGTATGTATGTATGTATGTATGTATGTATGTATGTATGAATATATGTATATGTGTGTATACATATATGTATATATATATATATATTCAAGAATATTGGTAAAAATACGACTCCCGGGCATAATTATAAATAAAAGAATAAAACACGATCACCGGGAGAGTTGAAGTAAAAATACTTTACTAAAAATATATTAATACTAAAAAGTTGCCAAGCTTTCGCTGGGGGAACTCTCCAGCATCGTCAGGGCTAAAAGGCCATTGCAGTAAAGGTGGTTTAAGTAGGTTCAAGTAACATTTGCGCATGGCTCTTAGACAGTGTTACTGGCCCTGATTGGCCAGCTGAAAGCCGAGATGTGTCTATAACGTTATGTTCTTTTCTTCGGATGCCCTTCCCTATCCCTCCACTATTGGTCTTTAGAGGCGTTAGTAACCTTACATCCCCTCCTCTTCCGATAATACCAACGTCTGCCGTGTCGGGGGGAGGACTTGATCTGATGTTTTCTTGTGTTTTATAATGGGGATAGGGCTCCACTAACTGTGGGTTAATATCCCTTCCCAATTGTGTATCTCTCTCCTCCTTTGTCATGTTAACAGCTCCTATCCGGGTATGGTATGCCTCAACAATCAAGTCTTTATTCCCCACCTCAGTCTTCCTTACATACGTTCCCTCCCGTTGTTTGGCACTCAAACCGCTCTCATTATTCCTCCCCTTGCTGATCGAGCGGGTTGTCATTCTATGCTTTCTCTCCCCTCTCCACATGGGACGCTCCTCTTCATTGCTATGGGCAACTGCACACTCCGAGATTTTAGCATTAAGTCTTTTAGGTGTTCCGGCTCCATTAATATCACTCCCTCCCTCCTGGGGGTGTGTGAGGCTCACATGGGGTTGTTGGGTGGTGCATGTATCATCCATATCGGGCACCCCCTCCATTTCTTTCTCCGTGCGCGGGGAGTCCATAGCCTCTCTTCCAGCGTCCACATGTTGGGAGACTCTCTCGCTGCACGATCCAGCGCTGGTCACCTGGCAAGGGGGTGTTGATGGTACAGTTATTTACGTCCATATGCAGGCGTTTCCGACGGCAGGGGGATGCGGGTTCCTGTCCATAATGCCGCAGATGTTGGTATGATTGCTTGCGATGTAATGAGTGATGATTTGTGTCCCATTTCCACAGCGCTTGTTGCGCTGGATGCAAGTCAATGGGGCAATTAATTGAGCTGTCATTCGAGAACCAGGCCTCTTTCAGTAGCCGGCCTCCCTTCGTGGCATCACTAGCTACAATACAGGTATTAGCAAAGTCAAATTGATGGCCCTCCTGCGCCATATGCATCCAAAGTTGTGAACGCTGCTCGCCCCATTTTATAGCCAACTGGTGTTCATGGAGACGAGTCTTCAGGCATTTGGCTGTTTCCCCTACATAGTTACCTTGGCAATTCTTACAATTGATCTTATAGACAACAGATGATTTCTCCATGAGGGGTAGGGGGTCCTTTGGGCGCATGACTTTAGACCGTAAAGTTTGATTTGGCTTGTGAGCCACCTCTATCCCATGGGGGGCCAGCAATCTGGCCGTGGCCTCTGAGATATTGTTAATATATGGGAGAGAGATGCGTGTTCTCTGTAAGTGGGGTTCTTCTCTATGTTGGTTAACCCGAAGATGGGTTGTTACACTATGCCGTCTGACGGCATATGCGAAAGAGGTGTCTCCTCTCCTCATTCTTATACTCATCCGTACTGCAGTGGGAGTCAACGCGCTTAAATAACGTTTTAATACAGCTCATTTTATGGGAAACTGGATGATTACTCTGATAATGGAGGATCCTGTCCGTGTGAGTTGGCTTACGGAACACTTTTGTATGTAAGGATCCATCCAATTGGCGATGGATAGATACATCCAAGAAGGCAAGGGTGTTATGTTTTTCCTCCTCCACAGTAAATTTTATTTCAGAGTAGATGGAATTCAATATTCCCATAAATGCAGCCACATGTTGTCTTTTGACAACAGCAAATGTGTCGTCCACATACCTCACCCAAAACTTGGGTTGGTATAAAGCCATAGCTTTATGTTCAAGTTGCTGGAGGACCACCTCAGCCACAATACTGGAGATGGGGGAGCCCATTGGAGTACCCTTGATCTGTTCATAGATGGAGCCCTGAAATGTAAAATGGGTTTGGAGGCATATTTCTATAAGTTTCACGAGGTCCTCTGTCTGCAGGGAGTCCTGATGGTGCCCTCCTCCCATGCACGTCAACCGTTCTCTCAGGACTGAGATGGCTACGTCCTGGGGAATGGAGGTGAAGAGGGAGGTGACGTCAAATGATACGGGAGCACGCAGCAGAAGAAAGATGTTAAATTGCAGCCGATGAAGCCCTGCCTCCATGGTAGGATACACAATGACATCGAACTAAATCCCCCCGCTGCAACGAGAGCCAGTGCTGCCGGGAGAGGGCGGAACATAGCTTTAACAATACCCCCTGAGATCGACAGAGATGTGAACACAAGTGCTCAAGAGAACGACGGACGAAATCTTTATCCGATTCCCCCTCCCACCTATCAGCTGTTCAGCAGGGAATGCTGGCACGGTCTAGGAACCAAGCGCAGACGTCTATGGAACCCGTTTAAACCACCTTGTTAGAAACGGTCTCTCAGCCCTGAAGATGTTGGGGAGTTTTCCCAACGAAAGCTTGGAAATCTTTTAATATAGTAAAATACTTTAATTAAAGTATTTTAACTTTAAACTCTCCTGGTGAATGCGCTTTATTCATTCCATTTATAATTATGCCCAGGAGTTGCATTTTCACCATCATTATTGAATATATATATATATATATATATATATATATATATATATATATATATGTTTTCTGAGGTTTTCGCGGGTATTTGTATGTAGGTCTTTGGTTGTTCGGGTTTTCTCCCGCGTAAAATTGGAAGTGTCTTGGCGACGTTTCGACGAAGTCCCATTCGTCATCTTCAGGCTGGTGTTTTCAGCTTCGTGCTTTGAGCAGCAATGTGTGGTCTTAGCTGTTTCTTCCTTTTAACTGCCAGTGGGGGTATGAACTGATTGGGTGGGAGCTTGGCTGTGTTCTGATTGGGTGGAGGTGTGTTCTGATGGTTAGGGGCTTGGCTGTGCTCTGATTGGCTGGGGGAGTGTTCTGTTTGGTTGTGCTCAGGTTAGTCTGAGTTGCAGAGGGGTTTGAGATTTTGGGCTGCCTTGCTATTTTTTGGCTTCGCGTTCATGGTCGTACTTCCTCTTCATGGAGGGCTTCTGGTTTGTGGTCGTGCCTCATCATCGGTGTGGCTTTGGGTTTGTTTTTTGCGTGGATGTGTGGTGGTGACCTCCTGTGTGGTTTTTGTGAGTGTGGGTCTGGTATCATTTTTTGTGTTAGGGAGTCGTTTGTCAATAAGGGGGGTTTCCAAATGGCTGGTAGGCGGGAGGTATCATCTCGCTTGTTCATGCTGTGTGGGCGTTTTTCTATCTCGATGGCTTCTCTGATTATTCTGTTATTAAAATGTTCACTTTTGGCAATGGTTCTGGTATTTTTAAAGTCATAGGTCCTGAAAAACTTGAAGTCCAAAGAGCTTCCATTTTATGCGACCTCGCATTCCTACGCAACTGCCGAGATCAAAATCTAATCCCCACATGTTTCCAACTGAAATTCCACTCCAACTCTGCAGCCACCAAACGGATCCTGAAAAGAACAGAATTGGCCCTAATCAGAAATGAATTTCACACAAAAAGATTCCTCCTAGACCGAATTAACAAAGATCTCCTCACACTCCACCTCAAACTCAGCAACAAGATCCACCCCGCACTTTGGGACAAATCCAAACAACTCGCCGTCTGGAGAGCCGAAACACAGACCACCCTCAAGACAGATACACACACCAACAAACTCCGAAGACTACAAGAACGCCAGAAACAAACCCCTCCTCCCTCACAGCCACACATGAAACAAACAGTACATAACATCTCAGATAGGATCCTCACCAAAGCCGAAACCAATGTCCTTTCCAAAGGATTCAACTTTGCAGTCGCTCCCAAACACATCCCCACTGAAACCATTATATGTGGAGTTGAAACCAGCCTGACCAAAATCAACCCCGACGACGCTAACAGAATCAGACTCGAAATCACCAACATCCTCTGCACCAGCAACCCACCCAAAAGCAACTTACCCAAAAAGGAACAGACAGCACTATGTAACCTGAAAGAAGACACTAGCATAATAATCCTACCAACAGACAAGGGCAACGCCACGGTGGTTATGAACACATCTGACTACCAAACCAAATTAACCAACCTACTCCAAGACTCCACATACAAACCCCTAAATACAGATCCCACCACCTACCTGGAAAAAACCACCAGATCCAAAATAAAAGCCTCCCCCATTAGCGAAGAGATCCAGCAAAGAATCATTCCCAGAGAGAAATCATCCAGATGCCCCAAACTCTATGGTCTCCCCAAGATACACAAAGAAGGAACCCCACTCAGACCTATAGTCAGCTCCATAGGCTCACCTCTACAAAACCTAGCCAAATTTCTCGCCAAACAACTACAGCCCTATGCAGAATCCATCACCTCACACGTAAAAAACTCATTCCAGTTTATAGAGATCATAAAGAAACAAAACTTACAGCCCAGCGACCTACTAGTGAGCTTCGATGTCATATCCCTCTTCACCCAAGTGCCTATCAAAGAAGCCTTGACAGCTATTCAAAACAAATATAACCCCCCCAAACACATCTTAGATCTGACCAACCACTGCCTATCCAACACATACTTCATCTATAATGGACAAAAATACAAACAAAGAGAAGGAGCACCCATGGGATCACCCCTCTCACCTGTCATTGCCAACCTCTACATGGAACACTTTGAAACCCAAGCTCTAGAAAAATCGGATCACAAACCCAAACTCTGGCTCAGATACGTAGACGACACCTTCATAATCTGGCCACATGGGAAAGAAAAACTGGACAACTTCCTCACACACCTCAACAGCCTACACCCCAAAATACAGTTCACCATGGAAACAGAAGCTAACAACCAACTTCCCTTCCTGGATGTCTTAGTCTACAAGAAATCCAATGGCTCCCTAGGACACACCATCTACCAGAAGAAAACACACACAAACCGCTATCTGCACGCTCTCTCACACCACCACCCAGCACAGATCAACTCTGTAGCCAAGACACTCATCTCCAGAACAAAACGCTTAGCTGACGAACAACACTTAAAACCCGAACTACACACTCTCACCAATGTACTAACATCCAATGGATTCCATAGAAATAAGATTACAAACCTAATCCAAAAAGAAACCCCCACTAAAATCCAAGACAAAGAACAAGAAAACGGCAAAGCCCTCCTCCCATACATAAAAGGCACCACAGACAGAATCAGTAAGATCCTCCATAAACACAACATCAAAACAGCATTCTGCACAAACAGAAAAATATCCACCATCCTTAGAAACCCCAAAGATAAAATTGAATTAGAAAATCAAGGAGTATACGAAATCCCATGCACCACTTGTCCCACCACATACATCGGACAAACCAACAGAAGAATAAGTGCACGCATTGAAGAACATAAGAACTCAGTCAAAAAAGAGGAACCAACATCTTCCCTGGTCCAACACCTTAAAGCCACAGGACATGAAATTGACTTTAAAAATACCAGAACCATTGCCAAAAGTGAACATTTTAATAACAGAATAATCAGAGAAGCCATCGAGATAGAAAAACGCCCACACAGCATGAACAAGCGAGATGATACCTCCCGCCTACCAGCCATTTGGAAACCCGCCCTTATTGACAAACGACTCCCTAACACAAAAAATGATACCAGACCCACACTCACAAAAACCACACAGGATGTCACCACCACACATCCACGCAAAAAACAAACCCAAAGCCACACCGATGACGAGGCACGACCACAAACCAGAAGCCAGACCACAGCTGCATCATTAGCCACTTTAAACCCCTCCAATCCATTCATGAAGCAAACTGACACCCTCCATGAAGAGGAAGCATGACCACGAACGCGAAGCCAAAAAGTAGCAAGGCAGCCCAAAATCTCAAACCCCTCTGCAACTCAGACTAACCTGAGCACAACCAAACAGAACACTCCCCCAGCCAATCAGAGCACAGCCAAGCCTCTAACCATTCAGAACACACCTCCACCCAATCAGAACACAGCCAAGCTCCCACCCAATCAGTTCATACCCCCACTGGCAGTAAAAAGGAAGAAACAGCTAAGACCACACATTGCTGCTCAAAGCACGAAGCTGAAAACACCAGCCTGAAGATGACGAATGGGACTTCGTCGAAACGTCGCCAAGATACTTCCAATTTTACGCGGGAGAAAACCCGAACAATATATATATTGTGTGTGTGTTCCAGCTGAAGGTAGAAGGATGCTCCTTTGAAAGATTACAAAGATTAAAATAGAATAAATAGTATGGCTTGCTTTCAGAAAGACAGAGAGAAAAATGTACAGTTAGCATCTGTGTAGGCATTCCTTGACTCTGAAAAACATCTGGAAAAGAAAATTAGAAGTGCTTCAAAAAAGAAAGACAGGGTCATTCGCTCGTCAAATTTATGTGTTTCTTTTTAGAATAGAAAGCAAACCATAAACATGATCTGCACTTCAATTAAGTGAAAATAAATTTTCCTTTCCCAACACTAAACAAATGGGGAAGTTTGGTATGATAGTGTTAATGCTGGCTGTAATCGTTTGCTAAGATTCGACTAATTAAAAAAACTCATTTGAAGATAGTTAATGGATTCTGCATTTCTATAAAGCATTAAGAAGACAACATTTATCTGAACTTTGGGGCCTATGCTGATTACTACTCAATTAGTTGTGATTCAATTCACTGAAGAAAAATGGTCATTTCATTAGTACAAAGAAATAACTATTGGCCACAAAATATATTTCCTGGGATTGCTATGGCAACTCAAATGACACTGTGCTGAGCTTGGAATTTTAATTCTGCTTAGGAGTTGTAATTATGGCCATGCTGGATCTTCCTTAAATGTTCACCAGGAGCTGGTAATGGGTTGGATAAACATAAATAAATTTGAGAGTAACTCCAAAGAAAAATAGAATTACTCAAAATGACTGATCACAGATTTAGCAGAAGTGCTTTTAGTTTGAAATGAATGACTTTTTTTAAAAAAAAAGTGAAACTATGTGAATTGATGTGAATGAGATTTCTAATCGCAACACCCATTCACATCATTTGAATTCAAAGTTGCAAAAGAAGAGCTGATTCCAGCCATTGCTCTTTGTAGTTTCTCTCTCTCTTTTCCCCCCTTTATTCTTGAGACATCATTCTGGAATAGAAGAAGACTCCTGCGAGTTTCTTGGACTGCAAGGCGTTCAAACTGGTCAGTCCTAGAAGAGATCAAGCCTGACTGCTCTTTAGAAGGCCAGATGCTGAAGCTGAAACTCAAATACTTTGGCCACCTAATGAGAAGGAAGGACTCACTGGAGAAGGGCCTAATGCTGGGAAAGATTGAGGGCAATAGAAGAAGGGGACGACAGAGAATGAGATGGCTGGATGGAGTCACTGAAGCAGTAGGTGTGAACTTAAATGAACTTCAGGAAATGGTAGAGGACAGGAAGACCTGGAGGAATGTTGTCCATGGGGTCGCGATGGGTTGGACACGACTTCGCAATTAACAACAATAACAATGAGGAGGAAAAATCACAGACATCATTTTAAAAATGGTGGATGAAGGAATGGAGATGGTTTATTTGTACTACATGAGTGTGTGCATATGTGTATCAGATGTTTTTTTATCACACCCTTTGGAAAGCTAACAATTAAAGCAAAACATATAAAAATGTGCATATATTAATAAGAATAAGAAAATAAATGTGCTTTCTATGATGCAGGGAGAACAATTCAGACTTGCATAAATGAATAATTAAATGGATAGAAAGAGGAAATTGGAGGGAAAAAACTAAATAGATCAAGGAAATAAACAGTAGTAGCACAATAAAATCTTGTACACCTCTAAAATTGAAAAGTGCTATTCCAGATAGCATTGCTTGGCATATTGTGGATAATTATAATGTTTATTCATCTGTGACAGACTCAATGCTCTATTGGTGGCAGAGCTGAAAAAAGGAAGTATAAGAAGGAACAGCATTTATTATTCCTGCATATCATAGCTTTGAGATTTCATTTGCATTCACAAAAAGTTGTGAAGCTTAAAGTATATTAAATTTGCAACTCTGTAGACACCATCAGCATTGTCATGATGGTTCAGCATGATTGTATGTTAATCATATATTTATTTCTAGTCACAGACAATTCCTTAAGAAAGTCTATTGCACTAATCCAATGCAAACTGTTGTATTGCTCATACTTTTCTACATATTTAGGACAACAATAGACATAATATTGAGAAACCATGGCCAGTAGTAATAATAATAAAATGTGTGTGCTAATCCAAATCAGAGGAACTACCCTGAGGCATGAATCATACACACACACACAGAGAGAGAGAGAGAGAGAGAGAGAGAGAGAGAGAAATTGGAAATTTGAGTTCTTATTTCAGTTCAACTGTTTTATGCCCAACTCCAGTAACAAAATGAATCACCAGTCAAACTAATAACTAACTTGGAAAAGAATGTAGTGTCTCGATTTTAGCCTCTTTGCACTTTTTCCTTGCTTAATAGCTGATTCACACAATTGCTACACATATAGAATTCCAGCGGCCATGCAGAAGCACATTATATAGGGAATTTGTAGCATTCTGTGACGGATGCTGCTCATGAAATCTCTTTTTGGCCTTGTGATCTTGACCCTACCAGTTCTTACTCTTCCATACAGTTTTCTGTGAGAGAAATGACTCATGGCAAAATCTTCACTGGAAACAACAAGGTGAGTGTTTGGAGAAAGCAACTCTGGAAGGACAGTTTCCAAGTAGATTCACCAAAGACATTTTCAGATAGCATAGTACCACAAGAACCTATAAAAATCTTGGAAAAAGGTGAATACAATCAGTCATTTAGTTATAGTCCGCAATTAAAATAAATATATCAGATATCCTAGTGGGTATTTAAGACAAGCGTTTTTCAGGGATCTCCCAAATCTTTTAGATTTTCTTGGTCCTGTCTGGAAATAAATAATTAGCAAATGGAAACAGGATCAATAGCATATTATATTGAATTGTTGGGGATAAACTGATGGAAGTAAATTAACCTGAAATAGTATGCCATAATTTATTGCAAGATGCTATGGAAAGGAAGATTCTCAGATATCTCCCTACTGCCCTCAGTTATGTTATTATCATTGTTATATTACCTTTTAGGCAACTGAGTTCAGAATATCAATCAAATTTTTATCATACATCTTTTTTGAGATCCAAATATGTCTTTGGGGATTATGTTTAAATTGTGTTACTTTACTGTCATTTTACTTTATTTTTTTCATCATAATATATATGATTATAATGTCATACAATTTTCTTACTTGTGCTATTTTTTTATTCATGTATTTTTGATCTAAACCTTTACTGATTCAGAATAACCTCACGGTCAAATTTCCTACCCAATTATTCTTTTGTAAATAGTTTGAACATATTTACAATGAGTATGTTGAAGAACATGGAACTAATTTTTTTTTTGGAGCAATGGGGAAGCTTTATAAACAAATAATTTTCTTTACCTCTAAAGTAAATTTTAACCAATTTATTTTTTAAAAAACCATAATATATTATTTTACTATCATTAAAAAGCAAATATAGCCCATTTGTTGCCTGTTTTAACTAAGGCAATACATGAGGGTAAATAACAGACCAGTTGAAACATAAAAAACAAATCCTTATGTTTAAGTCTGCAAATATTTTCAAAATATTTCAGAAGAGTTGCTCAGAATATACAGAAGTAAACTAGCAACATCTCTTTACTGTAGCAGCATTCTTTTAAAGTTTTCATATGTGCTGGAAAAGAAACGTAGCTGCTTTAAAATAGTATCTTCTAAGCAATTTTTAAATCTTGCCCAGACTTTGTGGAAATACCTTTTTGCTTTTGCACATCCCAGTAGAGCAGAAGTGCACAAGCTGAGATTGTTGAAAATTCCCTAGAGAACCCCTTAAACTGTTACAAATTTATCATTATTAATTCTGGAAGGAAAAACTAATAACTCCATAACTGAGAGTAATCATATCAGCTGTTTTCTTCTAAATGAAATGTGCGTACAAATAAAATCAACTTTGGTTTTTGTCCAGGTTTACCATTACTCAAAAAATTAGCAGTTGTCAGCTCCCCAAATATGACATGCCTCCCCTCAATCAAATCAAAATTGCTTGTATTCAAAGTGAAAGAATTATTCTTTGTTCCCAGGAATGCCCTAGCGCCAATGGAAAATGGGGAGGTACAGATTAACAGACCTCAATTCCACATATGTTGCCACAGACAAAGAAGTTATGATAATGGTTGTGATCAATTATTCCTCTATATATGAGCTTTATTGGCTAGCTTCAAGTTCAGAATGTTGTGGTACTTTCATATATTATGGCTACTAAGTAGGTTATGCATGTCCATCAGAATAAATGAGACCTCCTCAGCAGTATCCCATTTTCTCAGCAAGTAATTTGAACGATTAATTGCTTCATTCATCTTTTCAGTATCATAGAGAGGTAGATACTGTAGTACAATTTCTCAGATGACACAGAAGTTTTGTTACAGTTTGAAAAACTGTATAGAAAAACCGTACTACCTGCCTTGAATTCCTCTGAAAATAATACAGCAAAATCTATGGTTCAAAGAACAGAGCATGGGACAGAATTTAAAAGAAGATGCAAGGAGCAATGGTGGCACAGTGGTTAGAATGCAGTACTGCATTCTCTACCCACTGCCAGGAGTTTGATCCTTATCAGTTCAAGGTTGATCAGCCTTCCATCCTTGTGAGGTTGGCAAAATGAGAACCAAGTTGTTGGGAGCAATATACTGTCTTTAAAACTGCATAGTGCTGTAAAGGATACTGGTGGTTTTCAATCTCTTAGTTTGCTACCTTTTGACTTCTTCTCTGAAAAGAACTAATTGCACTGTTCCCTTCAGTTGCTGTTATATTATCCAGTATCTAAAATCTGGGAACATTTGTCTTCTGTAGAAAATATTGAGGCCTTTCTAAGGCAACAATCCAAATGGGCCTCCATCAGTAATGAAAGGTATAGCAGTGGCTCACTCTCATATAGGTAATGAGTGAAAAATTCAGGTTGCATTGGAAAAAGTTTTTTTGTGTTAGCAAGGTTGTGTCTGGCTTATTTTTTAAAAAATCCATTCTGTGTTTCTTAATTGTTCATTGACTGACAGGGTATGAAAGCTTAATAACCAACAAAGGAATCTACATACTTTGTGTTCTAGAGAGACTTGTTTGGAACTTATGTGAAATTACTGTAGCCCAGGATGGAAGAATGAAAGTACACCTTTTAAAGAGACAATGTTAATAATTCCCTTTCCTCTCCTATGTAAGCAGAATGTACTATAAATGTGCTATAATACAACTCAAAAATACAATGTTTTTGTTTTCTGTTACATATTTTTTCTTAGGAAAACTTTGCAATTAAGCATCTTTTCAATGTTTTTTAAAAAAATATTCTCTAGGAAATCTAACGTGCCATTGTTCCTTAAATGTTACAAAACTTTCTAGCCTAAAACATAGCATGCAGTACTAGCTAACCTTGTTTGATCTAAATAAAGCTAAATAAGATCACACTTGGTACACGTTGGGCACATACCTGAGGAAATATCACTAGGAAATATCAATATTGTAGGGTAGAAGCAGTAGTAGAAATAGTAGTAGTAATATCTAAGAGGACAGCAAAGCAAACCATTACATATTATTGCAAAGAAAACTTCATAGATAAATCCCTGTAATATATATTTGATTGACTGAATAGGTACCATTAAGTGCATACCCAGAATTAATCTCGCTAATAACCCTTCCCCTTTTAATTAACTTTTAACACTGAATTTTAACTATCCTAATGTGTGTGTGTGTGTGTGTGTGTGTTTTCTGAGGTTTTTGCGGGTGTTTGTATGTAGGTCTTTGGTTATTTGGGTTTTCTCCCGCGTAAAATTGGAAGTGTCTTGGCGACATTTTGACGAAGTCCATTCGTCATCCTCAGGCTGGTGTTTTCGGCTTCGTGCTTCTAGGAGCAATACGATCACACATACAAACACCCGCAAAAAACCTCAGAAAACATATCTATCTATCTATCTATCTATCTATCTATCTATCTATCTATCTATCTATCTATCTATCTATTCAGTTTTTGTTTTTAAAATTTTATTTATACACTGCCCAGAGTCTACCTGTGAGGGAGATGGGCAGTTCCTGAATGTGAGAGATGAGAAATGAGACATGAGACAGACAGACAGACAGGCAGACAGACTATGGAATTCGTTGTGTAGAATTTTATTGTGAAATTTGGAGTGCCTTCACTGTATTCCACAATAGACATGTTTCTGTTTTATTCTCCCATTTTAGCTTGCTGTGGTATATGTACATTTCTGATTTGATTACTAATGTAATATGTATATCTAATTGTTTTATTATATGATTTTATGTTTTGATAATGCATTATTTTTAATGGCCACCATTTCAAAGATATTTTTAAAAATTCTTTATAAAGAATACTAATCTGTAATAATTCTGAATAATGATTAAAATGTCTCCTTTTAAGCACTGCTTAAAAGGTCTTAACACATGGAGCACAATTACAAGTATTGGAAAACTAATTTCATGGCAATATGTTATTATAAATTAATCACATAAATTCACTCTGGGGCTGCAGTTCCCAGCATACATTCATAGAATTACACTATATTGTCTAGTAAGTATGATTAGGATTGAAATGTAAAATGCTTCTTAATTCATTTGTGAAACTTAATGTATGATTACATTGAAACTGGCAAATGGTATAATAATGAAGAATTTAACTACATTTTTGCACTAAGAGGTTCAGTGGCAAAAAAAATAAAACAGATAATTCCTAGCAAATAAGCAAAATGAGTGACCCTAACTGTGGAGAAAATCCAAGGAACTCATTAAATAAGCAATAGTCTATTTAATGCACTGATGCAATTCCAAACTTTTATTGTTAATGATTGATTTATGCCTTTTTATTACACTTTTCACCTATTTCTTTCTTCTGCACCATTTTCCTCTGGCAGCAATTTCAGAATTGTTTCAAGTGCCAACACAGCCCTTATTGCTAAAATTTGTTCAGGGATAATCTTTAGAAGACAAAAGATTGACAAGAAAAGCCACTAAAGAGACAACCAAAGAGTCAATTTAGACTAAAGGAAATGTAAGATCTAGATAATCATTTTGATAAGTTGTCTTCTTTTTTATGCCATGAACAATAAAACTATCAAGGAGATTTCTAAATGAATGAGGTTTGAGTTTGATTGTCTTCACTGAACAAAATGGGGAAAATACTTTGCATAGGTCAGTGATGGCGAACCTTTTAGAGACTGAGTGCCCAAACTGCAACCCAAAACCCACTTATGCATCATCGGGTGCCAGGTGGGTGTGGCCCATTGGGTGGGTGTGGCCCATTGGGTGGGCATAGCTGCAGTGGTAATGACAGATTGGGTGGGACTAAAAAGTTCAATCAATCAATTCCAACTTTGCAAGATCTTTTTTTTTTCCCGCGAGAAGTTGACATTGATTGATTGAATCTTTTTTTTTTTTGCACACGGCGGCGGAGGCCTAAAGCGAAAAGGTTTTATAAAACCCAGCTGAAGGCCTAGGACTGGGGCAACAGCGCATGTGCCCATAGAGAGGGCTCTGAGTGCCACCTCTGGCACCCGTGCCATAGGTTCGCCACCACTGGCATAGGTTCAGTAGGTGTACCAGTTCTGCCCATTCCTGAAAGGAACTTGTCAAGTTCCTTTAGTAACTTGGTCACCATCCATTTGGATTACCAGATGCATTCTTCATAGGGCTGGCCACGAAGAGCATTCAGAAACTGCAGCTGGTCCAGAATGCAGTGACATAGACAGTTTGGAATTTCTTATTATGGTTATAAAACACAACTGTTCCATAAATTCCATTAGCTCCCATGAGGCTCCTGGGTGTGATTCAGGGTGCTGGTTGTCACCCATAAAGCCTTACATGGCATAGGGCCAGCTATTTGTGGCCGTCCTCTCTTCCATTATTTTAGCTTGCCATACTATCAAAAATGTCATCGTCTTAGGCCTAGGAGCCATGCCATCCTCTGTGTCAGCACCTGCCTTATAGAATATCCTTCCAGAGATCCAGATTGGCTCTGAACCTGTTAGCTTCTAAAAAATGTTTCCTCAGCAGACGTCTGCTGTTGATGTAGCTTTTATGATAGGGATCTAGTAGTTACCTCAGGTGTCATGGGTTATTGTAACTATTGTCTTTAAATCTTTATACATTACTTAGAGACAGCTGTGAGGTGGGTGGTTATACATATTATAAACAAACAGATTAATAAATAAAAATTGTTGTAATAATGCAAGGACTATTCTTTTGATTATTACTATCCCACCTTGTCAGTTCCTCTTTTTCAGGGACAAAAGGAAATCTTTCAAATTTCACCTTCCTGGTTACACAAGGCTACTTATGTCTATCCACCAATAGTATGTATTGTCTTTCAATGTTTACCTGTTATTTTCCTCAATTTGTACCCAGACTGTCACCAAGTATGACCAAATTTTCCAAAAGTTAGCATGTAAACAAACAATCTGTCTCCCTGGCTCTTTCCCTTGTAATGTAGTCATTCTTTTATATTTTTCCTTAAAGATTCTGAAAACAAAGAACTAGGACCTTATAGTTCTGTCCAAGCAGTCGATTTCTATCTTTAAAATATCTATGCAATAGATACAAGATAGTTCTTGCTTTACTAGAAACTGAACAAACTTGAAATTCTGTCATTACCAATGGAAGGAGGAGGAAGAAACAGATAAAAATAGAATTGCAATGTTACAGATAAAAAATTACAATTGCAATTTTATTATCCAAGATTACACTTTCCCCCCTTAATTCTCTTAAATAAAATGATTAAGGCTTCACTCGTATGTATCCTTGCCTTTAAATCTGAGGCCTTGGATTTCATAGCATCATCTTTACTCGAAAACTATTTTGGATAGAGTACATCCATTTCACATATTTCCTTATTATTAACTAGATATGGATTTTCTCCAGTTGCTTTCCTGATACTAAACCAAGTGTGCAGTTATAGTGCCAGTGCTAAACTGATAACAGACAAATGATGAGCTAGATGTCACTTGTCTATTTTCATTGAGTTGTCATTGCTTGTTGACATGAATCTGAATATTTAATACTGAAGCAGAACAGCTTTTACTCTCTCTTTTTTCCCTTAAACAAGAATTTCATCAATCATAGTGGTATTATTAGCATATCTAAAGTTGTTGACATATCTTTCAGCCATTTTAATTCCAATTTCAATTTCTTTTAATCAATATTTGTTAGTATTCTGCTACTGTCAATGAGCATATTATTCTTTTATTTCTTTTAATTTTAAATATTTCTTTTTGTTGTTCTCAGCATCCTTCAATAACCTCAGCTCATTTTGAACATTAGCCATTTGACAACCCCTTTACAATTTTGGACTATTTATATATACATTTCTTTGGTTACTTCTCTTGCTTTCTACTCTATATGTGTACCTTTTTTCGATTTTCCAATTTCATTTTGTGTGTATGTGTGTGTGTGTATTCAAAAATATAAATTGAATGCTAGAAATGATAGTAAATTTATTTCACATGGATTTCACAGACAAACAAGTCATTACTAATTTAATAAAGCCTTACACAATTAGTAATTTTCACAAAGCATTATAAAATTACTGATAAATAAACATTTATTTTTAGTTCTGGAATACTGTAAGTATTTATTACCATAAACATTTTTAGAACTGGATTGTTCATATGAAATATCCCACAGCATACTGATACACAACTTGTTGCTGGCTGATATTAAGAGTATAAGAAGCTATCAGAGACTTCCACACTTCTCCCAATGAAGGGTTACAAATCATGAGTTTTGAAACTGAAAGGTTCTGCACCTTTTTTTGATAGGACAACACAATTGTCATGTTTGTAATGTCATCTTATTTTGTCCAGAAACAAAGTGTTTTTCCTGTGTTTTTGTAATCATTTAAAGAAGGCTATCCCAAAAATTGCTAAACCTATTTTATAATGTGCTATCTTAATTGGGTCTGCAGTTTTGACAAACACAGCCAACAAATTGTGAACCAACCAGTTGTTGGGAGTCAGACAACAAACCAACAAACAAACAAATAAATAAATAAAAAATAAATAAATAATGTAGTGTTTCATCATATTAACATCATCATAGTCTGTAATATATTGTGACAGAAAAACAAAATCCCTGGGTAGACTTAAGGAGATTAAATGAAAACTACTACATTAAATTGGCTTAATTTATTATATTAATACCTCATCTTCGCTCTGGGAACTGCACATGATATGTGTGGCACTCTCTCCTTTTTGAGGGGGGGGGGAGGGATGAGGGAGACTTAAAAATACATTTGAGAGGTTAATTTCTCAAGTACATAGCATGCTTATTGCTTTTTATTTTCAAGTTATTTTTATATTCTTCTTCTTTGTCTCCATAGAAGCAAAGCATAAATTGGGTTTCAAGGCCTATTGGTCATCCATTTAGAAATACAAGGTGTTTCTGTGTTTCTGAATGGTATTCTTTTACCTTTACCTCTTCAGATTTTTTTTATGACACAGCATAGGGAAGATCAGGGCTATGCCTTAAAAGTGTATCTAGGTACATATTTTGCTTTCATAAAGCAAAAATTAGAATTCTATGGAAGTCATGAGAATTCTTTGGGGAAATTTGCATTTTTGTTGTTGTTGAGGGGGAACTGGAAATCTTTCAACTATTTTCCTTTTTTCTCTAAACACCAGACAGCAGAAAGGTGTTATTTTCATCTTCTTTTACTTCTTCTTCAGACATTCCACCCATTCTAGGATTCTCTTTCTAATTCTCTGGCTCTCTCTGGCTCTCTCTCATTACTCATGCAATTACCTCTGTTCCTCACAAAGAAGTCTCACTCACTTTCAATGTCAGAATTGCTAGCAGATAAAGATGCTTGATTGTTCAGCCATTCAAGTAGTTTGTTTATGTTAAAGGGGATGTAGTTTTTGCCTGGAATATTCTGTGTGCAAGTAGTCTTTCAGGTAAATTGAATATTCCAATTTGTCTCCTGAGCACCAACTGTCTCAACTATGTTTCACATTAAAATTTGGGGAGAAGGGGTAGACTATAGATATAGAACCAGGAGGTGACCCCTTTTGTCATGATGCCCACCATGTGGAACAAAATTACCTCTCCCCCTGCCCCCAGATGAAGCTGGCTTTATCTCTGCCAAGCTTCTGGAAATCCCTTGAAATATGGCTATGTCAGGCTTGGGGATTTCAGGGAAATAGAGAAATGATAAAATGGCTGCATTGTACATAATATCAAAATGTTCTTTTCTGGGTTTTAAAAGTTAATATTAATATTTTATTATGATACATTGTTAATGTTTGCTTTTTACTATCTGTTTTTATTATACCTCATTCAGAGTCATGTACATGAGATGGATGACTATATACATCTGTTGAAAATAAATAAACAAACAAATAGTTTAATTGGCATACTGAATTTTTTTAAAACAAGTTTTATTAATTTTCCAGTTTTACAAAAATCCAAATATTAAGGAAGCAGCGTGGTGATTGAGTAATCAATAGTCCAATAACAATATCTTTCATACATATCTCAGGTTGCATCATCAAAAATTCCCTCTCTATTTCCCTTTATTATTATATCACATTCAAATTAATACATTGCTAATTATAATTTGATCAGTTAAGACATTTATCAATATATTTTAACTTATACATATCCATATCCTGTTTTAAATGTTTACCTACTTGTAATTTCAATTACAGTGTTCCAATTTAGCTTAATATTCATAGTATTTAGATTTCGTGTGACCCAAATTTATTTCATTACAAAATAGTTGTAATATCTAAAATACACATAATGTTTACTTAAATAGATTCTTATTTTATTTCACAAATATATTGGATTTCTCATCCTAGTACCTCATCACTTACCAACAGAATATTGTAAATCTAAGATCTAAATATTAAATCAATTAATATCTTTTAAAATCTCTTTAACCCATTAAGTAAGATTTTAGGCTCTTCCATTATAAGACAAAAAATCCCATTTTTTAAATCAGACTCTAGTTTTCTTTTTGTGTCAAGCAGGCTTCCATACCAGTGCCTTTAAATCCTCAGGTGGATCTCCCTTCATTCCCACACATGTTATTTGATCAAGGGAGAACATCCAGTTATCAATTTTCAAAGGAATGGGCCCTTTGTAATCATTGGATTGTTGACCTAATAGTTCAAATCTCCATGTTTGGTTTAGTATATTTATCATCAGTTCAGTCTGAATTTAATCCCATGTTGATAGATAACTTCATACACCAGTTCAAAGCTGGTATTAAATAGTACTGGAAAGAGTGTAAAGTCTTGAAGTATCCCCACAGAATAGTGATCTAGGCCTAAGTCTCTCACCTCCTATCAACACTGATTGGAATTGGTCCACAGAAAGAAAAACTACCACAATAATCTTGTCCTCCCTCCACTCCTATCCCAATTCTAAAAGTTGGTACAAAAGGATATCATGATTGATGATATCAAAAGCCACTGAGAAATCAAGGAATATATGCAACACTGCTATCCTGCCTGAGATCAATGAAAACAATCTGTATAGATATTTATTAACCACAATTGGGACTAGCAACTCACTCATTAATCAAAGTGGTCACTAAGTGAAATTATGATCTTACTTAAGTTTTCCTTTGCTTTATAGACCTATGAAGGTTATAAATTGAGGATGAGTCACAAAGTTACTTTTTCATCATGTCATAATCATGTGTAGTTACTATATGGTACAGTAGCTAAATACTGTCTGTATTATCTTAGTAAATTACTAAATGAAATAATATAGTCTTTCAATTTCTAGAACATAATTGTTGTATTCCTTTATTTTATTCTGCTTTTCACATCTTCTCAGTTTTCTCTCACAGAGTTTGAACTGTGAAAGAAAGCTGAGAAGAGCTTTTTTTTATCAAGAACTGTGAGAGAAGACTGACAGGAGTCTTCTTGCACCAAGCTGATAGTCATCATGGATGTTCAGGCTGAGAAGATTTGGTGTGTGCTATTTACAATTCTGCAGAGCACACCAAAGTAACTCTTACAGGAAAGTACAACAACATCCACTTGAAAGGGAGGGGTGTTACATTCATTATTTTGATTAAAATTGCATTCCACTATTAGAGTTCAAATCCTGTCTCTTTTGTAATCCATTATGACGTTGCAAGCATGTCTAACAGAGGATGGAAATTAAAGTGTAATGGTGCTTTAGTCTTTCTGTTGAAAGCAGCTGAAACCTACTGGCATCCATGGGGTATGTTGGATAGGCACCAATGATTTTTCAGACTATTCACCTTCAGCACATACTGTAGGGTGATTCCACAGTACACAGTGAAGCCACTCTATTGTTAAAGAAGGTGCAAGATCTTCAGGAGAAGGGTCAAGCTCCCAAGAAAAGAAACCTGTATCCATAGTATAGCCTCAAGCAAGCTTAAATAAAAATTCAATAAAGGTTTAAAGCTTTTGAATGAAGTAGTCTAGTTTCCTAAATTGCAACCTCAATGTGTTATGGGACAATGCACAATGCCAAAGGTGTGCAGATGCTAAAAATGTGCTGAAATAAGACAGATGTTATCAAAAGGAAGTATCCTATTGGGAACTATGCTATGGTACTGCTGAAATGACAGCTATGAAAATTTTGTGATTAACCTAGGTACAAGCTTAGAACATTTTTTGCTTCATTTATGCTAGTATGACAGGGAATTTACTGTAAGGAACAGGGGGAAACATCATGTGACCTTGTCACTTTTCATATGTTGTAACTTGTAATAAAAACTATATAAAACCCACCAATGAACATTGGCTGGAGTTACATGGGCTTAAAGAGAGATTTACCTATGTCCTTTCTTCTTCAGAATGACCTGCATTTTTAATCTGCAAACTTGAAACACAAAGAATATGCAGAAAGCACTATGTATCATGGTTCTGGTAGATAAGACCAATTAAAAGAACTTCAAGGCAAGGAATTCTTCCTCAAAGAACATTTTTATTTGGCTCCAAAATAACGGCACATACAAAGACTAAATTCCCCTTCCCCTGGTTACAAAGTTGCAAATTGCAATTCCCACCCCAATTAGATGTCATAAATCACATTCACCAATTGTTAGTAAATGCGGCCACTCCTCCCAGATCTCCAGCCCACCAAAACATTATCAATAATGACCTTAGTTCCCATACATTAGAATTGTTATGGCTAACTTAAAACTGCACTTCCCTCCTCCTTTCTTTCTAAATATGTGGCAACCAAAAGCAAAGTGAAAATGGCTTCAGTTCAGTTAATTGCAGTGTTGACACTATGAACCAATCAGTGCCTACCATCCAGGTGATTAATAAAATAAAGTAATTTAAATAGTGTCCAGCCCCTGACCTACTTGGGCCCTAATATAAGAAAGATCCTCTACCCCTACACTACACAAATAGGAAACAATTCATCATTATACTACCTTGTTCACATTTTTCAGGGCATGTCTTTGTACATATGGATATCTGTTGATTTTTTTAAAAAAATAAATCACAAAAATACAAAACTCAAGGTATCAAAACGTGTCATCATTCCTCTGGTATATTATAAGGGATACTGAACTGTGACTGGGGCAACTGAGAGATAGCAATGGTCCACATTCCCTGCAGAACCACGGCAATTCAAAGGCAGGGACGAATTGTGTTGTAGTTTTGAGTAAACTAGAAATAATTAAAAATGAATCATCTCTTCAGACCACTGTACCATGAGATCCAGAACCAATCACAAAGGAGATTTGGAGGGCATAAAGAATGGCTTTGAAGGACAATGGGAAGATCTTACTTTAAGGAATGATCAGGCAAGCACTGCTCAAGCCTATTCCTCAAAATTAACTTTAGCAAATGCTTCAGACTGCTCCCTAATTCACATGAAGATAAAAGGAAGAAAGAGGAAAGTACATTCAGATTTGCAAGATTCTGTTACTATAGCTGTTCTATTAAAAGTAGTTTAGACCTTTAAGGCATTTCTTACTCTGGTCTACCCCTATAGGCTGACAAAAATGCAAAACAGTTATATGAAAAAACCCCTAGATTAAGATCTAGATTATTATTACAGTGTCTATAGAATCTATAGTCTCTATTCTAGTCTCTTTTAATAATTTCTATTGGTACCATTTAAATTGTGGGTGAATGCACTAAATGGTGGAGTTAATTATTAGAACTTGAGTGTAAAATTAACATGTATACACGTAAACTACACAAATTCATGTTCTTGGGAAATTCAGATGACTCCTGTGGTTATTAAAGATGGAAAGTGCTTAGGAAAGCTGTTTGCAGTTACTTCCAAATAAAGTGATTCCAGTATTCACTTTTCCTGGCAGATCTGCTAAATTGTTTCTGTATCAGCCAGACACCAGCCCATCACACCTCCAAAAGCCAACTGTGCTCTTTTTGAGTTATTGCTTTTTTTCGGGTGACTGCATCTAAATGGCTTGAAGACCAGAGTGACCTAGAAGTGTCTATTACCTGTGCAGAAGGTGCAATATTGGTAGCAAGGTGATTCCTATTGGAAGATTGATGGGAATACAGCTCCAAAATTGATGATTGCAGAGAGACTTTCTATGATTAACTTTTGTTAGATTTTTTTCAGCATCTTGTTGATAAAGAGGAGGATTCTTTGATGTTCAAGGTGTTTTGATGAATGGAGTATGTAGGACTATAAAACCCCTACACTGAAAAAGCATTCTGAGTATGTGTCAATTCACTGAAATTCCTAATTGGTTGAATGAGGACAATAAAGTATTGGTTGTGAAGTAATTGAATATGTTGAATACGTGGAAACCTTTCACAGCATGCTAAGAGATAAATCTGTTTCCTTTTTTATTTCTTTGTAGGACAGACTTGTACTTCTTTTCCAACAAACAAGGAGTTTTCTGAGAAATGTTGGTTACCATAAGCCTCACAGCTCTCCAGACAATAGCTACCTGTGCCTCTGCTACTTTTTTTTGCCAAACTAGGACCTGAAGACTCTTATTACAATTATTATATACAGCATCAAAGCTAAACTTTGTGTAATTTCTTGGAAAATATTTAGAATTTTCTTTGTAGCATTTATATATTGTTTAAAAGGTGGGTTTTGGAGACATTTAAAAAATTAATGGCAGCACACAGGATTTTTTGTTTATAGATAAAAGATACATCTGAGGGTTCAGCCAGAACTAGTTGAGGTTGACTGTCATCTGTTAGAATAAAATGAAAAGACTATTACCTTTTTTAAAAAGATCACTATCAAAGTGAGGGGATACATCAAAGTCTTTGCAATAGTTGCATGATGTCAGTATATAATTTAGGATTGTTGAACCTCTATCTTCCCAAATAGTGAGTTATCCACCAAAGTCTCTTCTGGATGAGCTGTTTAATATCTAGAGCTCAAATTTAATAACCAGTTGGAGTCTTAAAGGTGCTTTTTTTCAAAAGGCAATTGGACATCTGGCTCATCTGATGAAGCTTCGTGGATGAAAAGCAAATGGTCTTCTTCCTCAAGGAAAAAACATAGTCCAGTTGCCTTTTGAAAAAAGAGCATCTTTGAGACATCCATGACCTGGGTGACTGATAATCTCCATAGACATTTAGAAAATTCTGCCTCCCTTTGCCTGGGCCATTGATGCAAGGATAAGTGGAATTAAAATCCCCTGCTTTAAACATTTCTGAATTCAGGAGCTGGAACGTTATCTATCTATCTATCTATCTATCTATCTATCTATCTATCTATCTATCTATCTATCTGTGTGTATTGGGTGAAGAAGGCTAAACAGCAATCTTCATATAATTAAAAAATAAAAGTGATGCAATTATGTGGGGCAAAATGGAAATATCCTGAGAGAACTCTTTAGAGATCTGTATGGAAATAATAGACTAGGTGGCTTGACAGCTCATTCTGAGTGCGACTTTGCAGCCAAATGGAAGGAATTTTGTCTCCAAACATGATTTTTTTAAAAAAAATAAACTCCTATAGGAAACATTGGGAACACATTTCTGGTCTTATTGACTGAAAAAAAAATGGTTTAGATAGCAATCTGTTACCAAAATTTCTCCTTCTCAATGGAAAGAACAGGTAGTACAGTAATCTTTAAACAACCCCTCTGGGTCACTCAATTAACAGATAAGACAAAGTGAGCAGCTGAACTCTTTAACATTTCATAGATTTAGCACCTCTCCCTTGTGGGATTTTTTTAATGTTTTGAATGTTCTAACAAAATTATCCTTGGGACCACTTTTTATTGGCATTATTTGTTCTTTTCTTTTACAGTCTGTCTGCAGTACAAAGGTGAAAATTAACTAAAAGCAGCCTGTATTTTTGTTTGTACAGAGGGGTGGCCACTGGTGTCAAAAAAAGCAAGTTACACCACATGCATTCCAATGTTTGCCAATCAACTAAACCAATTTTATTTTAGTAGCTACCAATATGTGCATTGGCATTGAAGTGCATATATTCATGTATCTTGGTATGAATTGCTTGCAAAATCAAACACAGTGGAGTCCTTGCTGCTCTCTGACCATTGTTCTTTCCTTGCAGACATTTCATTTCCAAATTAGGTAATATTGTCAGTGCTAGTAGGGAGTAGGAGTTGTTCTTGTTTTCTATTACAATCGACCATAATACAATACATATACATTCAACTTATCCAACTAAATGCTCTGCCTTTCTCATTCTTGTGTTCTTGTTTTACTTTTTAAAGCAGAAATGGCTATAGCTGCAAGGCATCCTTTTCTTTCTAACCATATGCTTAATTGTTTCTTTCCTCTTAACAAAACTCCTGCATCAGCCCATCCAGCCTAAATCAGGAACAGCAGGGATCTAATTATTCCCTGGTGTTGTACTGGGTAGGGCTGAAAAATCAAGAGCTACAAAATTGCAAGCAAAGTGCAGAGCTTTGGAATATTTGGAATATTCAAAACAAACAGCCAGTTTTTATTTCACTTATTTCAAAAGGATGAAACAAAACTTGTGTTTCTCAAAAAAAAAAAAAAAAAAAAAAAAAACCAACCATGTATGATTTGTACTCAAAACGTTCACAACAGCCATTTTGAGACTGAAAGATTCTGAAGCTGAAGCTTTTGGACATCTCTGGCTTGTTATTATTGGTTTTATTATCATTTCATCCATATATACCAAAAATATTTCCTTTTCTGCTATATGTTCAAGACAGGTAGCTGTTGCAAGCTTTATTTTAGTCTTGGTAATGGGATCAATGGATGATAGTACTAATAGCCTATAATTCTTGTAGCCCAGAGTTAATATCTGTGCATTGATTATTAAATGGGTTACTCAAGTGATGTGTGTGTGTATTACCTATAATTATTGCAATTTAATTATTTGCAGATCATATTCAATCATAAACAATCATAATTAAAAAATTTTTGTTCAGGGAATCTTCCTATAGAAAAAAAAAGTGAAACATATGAATTCTCTTCAACTATTGCTTGGACCACTTCATTTAAATTCCATATATTGTACTGAAAATCATTGATACAGCAAAAGAAATTTTCAAATGCTTAGAGTAAATTGTGCTTTCTACCTGTTTTGCTTTATAATAAGGCTTTATTAATGCACTTGATTTAACCAAGTGATACAACTACTAAACTATATTTATAGTGTGATACTAAATAACATCAAACACACTTCATGGTGAGCTATCTTAATTGAGTTCATAAAATGTGCTCTGACTTCATTACAATTTGTAAATTGCTTAGATGCACATGATTCAACAATAACTAAATATTTTCCTTAATCATCTGCAGTAAATATTGCGTGTATGCTTCTTTTCAAAAGAGAATCAACTTGACTGTATTTTCCAGGTCATTTATTTCCTTGCTTCAGGGGCTACAGGGGTGTGAAGGGAATTTCAAGATATTTTTAGGAGTATGTTGAAATGAACTAAAGTTGTTTAGAGAAAGGGGGGGGGGAAACCTTGGTGAAGCCAACTTTGTAATTATTGCAGTTGCATGGCAGCCTTTATTAAGTCTGAAGTATTTACTAGCCTACTAAGAAAAAACATCAACCTTCTAGGGTTTGGCAGACACATCTGAGAGCTCTATCTTTTCTGCAGCCACTCCTTATATTTCTATGCTGAGGACAAGTGAGAAGAGATTAGCCCATCTGTCCTCTTTCAGAGTATGCATTTGCTATCTGCAATTTCTCATCATCCATAACAATGTTTCTAAATTTCATCAACTTTAAAATATCTGGACTTAAACCCCCAGAATTCTCCAGCCAGCATGCCAAAACTGAAGTCCACACATCTTAAAAAGTTGATGAGAAATACTGATATGTAGTTGCCAGCCTCTAAGCTTATATGTGGATCTTGAAAAATGATAGAAACATGGTGGTTAAACTGATAACTTTCTTTTGCAGCAATTAGCCTTTTATACTTGTATCTTGTTGCAGGAATCTGGAAATCCCAGAAAATCCATTCCTTATCTTAATCTAGATCAGTATTTCTCAACTTTTAAGATGTGTGAATTTCAGCTCCTGAATTGCCCAGCTGTCCACACATCTTAAAGTTACTAAGTTTGAGAAGCATTGCTCTGGAATAATACACCCACACAGAGGCATTATGTGCTGAAAGGGGGCAGTCATTGTTTGGAAGTTCACAGAGACAATATTGATGAAATTATATTTTATTTTTCCCATTATGTTTGTCTGCATATACACACTATTCTGGCTTGGGAAGCTAGTACGCCTTGGTAACACTATTGCATTTTAAAGCTGAAACTTATTAAGCTTCTATGGCATTATTGTTTCTACAGAATATGTATCACATTTACAATACCTTAACTACGACTTCATATGTGGATTGGATTGTACGTGGAAAATAAATGAGCGTATCCTGGTCCATATGTATACTTGCACAAAGCACTGTCACTAAATAATACTAGGTACTTCTCAAAAGTTAAAAAAAAAAGGATGATTTTACCAGCAACTAATATCAGAAAATGGGAATTCTCTTTGGAATTTAGAGCAAGTCATTATCCCATGCAGGAGATATTAATATCTCTTGCAATGAGACAGGTCTCATTAAAGTCTTCTGGTCAGCTGTTATTATTGATCCTAGCTTATGAGTGAAGTCATTAACTATTAGTAATGATTTTTGGCTAAAAGGATTACCACTTAAAACTATGGAAATCAATGAAAAAAATCTTTTGGCTAAAGTCTCCATTGATAACTTAAGGCCTGAAACACTCACTGGCATTGTTCTCTTTTACTGCACCTGGCATTTTTCTTTTTAATTGCCCAATGGAATTAAAACTTCAGAAACAACTTAATTACTAGATTTATGCTTCCTCACAAAAGGTTCCATTCTAATTATATGTTGCCTTTTTAAAAACAATCTAATTGCAAATAATTGAATCCAAAAGACATTTAACATTTTAGGGAGAAACAAAAGGTTTGGCTAGAATATAAAAGTTTTACAATAGAATAAACTCTGTAAAAATAATACACTGGATCTTATAACAAATACTTTGGTTCTCATTCACTCTGTTCATCATTTATGTGCATTGTATACGGCTTATTCTGCAGAAAGCAACTGTGGTCATTTTGCATGTTGATGCATATGTAGGAATGGTAATATAGTCAGCTTACATAAGAAATAGAGAGAACTTTCAATTTAAATTACCTTAAAAAAAGGATTGAGAAAGCTATCATAGTCTTATCAGTGTACATATAAATACCGGATGATTGGGAACACCTACACTGTTCCACCACCCCTCCAGTTCTTGATCTGGTGATATTAACATATTTTTCCAATTTTATAATGGATCTATAAACCCTCACTATATCCTGTGGAAGCTGACTATATCACCATTCCAACTTATGCATAAAAATGTTTTCAACCTAGAAAACCAGAAAACTGTGGTTAAATTTAGACTTAATTTTCCTTACTATGAAGTGTAAGGAAAGAGTTCATAAAGTAATAGAAAGCTTGTGTATATATTGGTTTATTAAGCTAAGGTATTATTGTCTATATCAAAGACTGGCTTGAACTGCTGGTAACTAAATTAGTGCATTCCCAAACTGTAGAGAGTAAAGATGACTTTGAAAAGAATATGCAGAAACTCTTAAATAGGAAAAATACTTTTAAAAGTCCAGAATAATGAGAACTCCTTTGGAAGGAGTTCTGTCAGGTACTTTCCTAATTCCCTGGAGTATAAGAAGAAGGACGAGGAGGTACAGCACAATCAATCTTGCAAGAACCTATCATTTTAGCCAATCTCAATAAAAGTAGTTTTAGATTTCCAGTGAAGTTGATTTACTGATTTTGTTTATCTAGCAGGGCTGATATAAAGATTGTATTTATCTTTCATTTGTAATGTAAACTGCAGCATATATACAAAGTGTTAATCCTCAATGCTATCTGTTAAACAAATTAACTATTCTGGTTTGTGAACAGTTTATGATTTAGCTTTAGCTTTAGAAATTAACCAAACTAAATTTCACCCCTAAATAGGGGTGTGAGCAACTAAGGAGCAGTAAAATAGTTAGGGTAGTGTTGCGTCCTTGGCGAAATGGCAAGACACGAGAAGCAGTTGTAGTTCTCAGGAAACTTCTTTATTTCAGTTCAGCATACTAGGTACAAGACGCCGACAACGCCCAGAACTCCCGGCCTCTTTTATAGGCCATTCCCGGGTCAATCTGCAACTTTTGGCACACCAGCACTTGCGCATGCGCACAAGTACTGGCGACAGCCTGTCTGGTCCCGGGCAGCTTGCAATGCCCCGAGCCTGCTTGCACAGGCTCAGGACATAACACCCCTTCCCCCCGGGTTAAGACTATTGATCATATTATACTAACACAGAACCCATTGCGAGTGTAGTGCCATACTACCTTAAACCATACATTTCTTTTGCTTCCATCAGTCTCAGTGTTCTATTTCCTCTGTATACAGGAATTTCTCTGTTAACTCTGTTTTGCCAATAGAGTTACAAAATCCTCCAAATACTTAGGGGATCTTCTGGCTCTCTGTGACCTCCTAACCTCTGGGTACCTGCCAAGTACCCCTTGACTGAGGGGTGATGCATATCTGTCCCCCTTATTACACCCTGGTGGTTCCCAAGGACTGTGCTCCAATGCCTGGCCTGCTTGCTTGCCCACTGGGCTCGTCAGGCCAGGGCTTCTTTCCTTGTTTGACCTGGTTGTCCTGCCTAACTGCAGGCTCTCTGGCCCCTCTAAGTGACTGTCACTGTTGGGCGATTCTGTAGAACCTCCAAGGTCCATCCAAGACCTGTCAGGAGGTTGTCTGTCCCCTGGTTCCCGTTCTGTCCCCGGGCTTGTGGGGTTTTCAGTGCTGTCCCAAAACTCAGTTGTCCCCTGAGTGAAGTCAGAGATGTTGTAGTCGGAATTTGGTTCCTCGACCACCTCCCTGTATGTTTGCCCCCTTCTAGGGACAGGGGTAGTGTCAAGCCAACTATAAGGAGTGTGTGCCATCTCTCTTGCAGGGAATGGTTTATTGGGATGCTCCCGGGTATCCTCCCTGACTGGAGTACTGAGTGATGTGGGTGAGAAGTGATTATGCCCTCGGGATGACTCCCTGGCTGGAGTAGGCGTTGATGCCTGATATCTAGTTGAGCTCCTTGAATTCCTGTTTGGAGCACTTGCGGAATCTTGGGATAAGCTGTCTGTAGCTTCCTCATTAATGATGGGCAGCAGCCCATACCCTTCCCTTTGCCCAAAGGGGTCCCCCTCCTCCCCTGGAGAAGACCCAGGAGTCTCAGCGGGAAGGTCCCGTCTAGGGCGAAGCTGGTCGATGTGTCGACGCAGGACACGACCGTTGTCCAGGGACACCTCGTAAGACAGAGGACCTGTGACCCTGGATATAGCAGCAGGAACCCATGAATGACCAGGCCCGTAATTACGAGTCCAAACCGGGGCACCCACAAGTAGTTGTCTAGGTGCCCTGGGGTGTGTGAAAGAAGAAGGCAGTCTGTCCGGATGCAACCGGTCAAGCTTGGTAGTCAGTTTGCGCCCCCAACGAAGTTCAGCTGGACTCCTCCCCGTAGAAGTGGACAGTGTGGTGCGATAAAAAAGGAGGAAGTCATCCAACCTGTCTCCGTAGGTAATTTTCTTCAAGGCGTCCTTGGTGATGCGAACCATGAGTTCAGCCATACCATTGGTGGACAGGTGGAAAGGTGCAGAGGTGGCATGACGAATCATGTTAGCCTGTAAGAAAGCTTGGAATTCGGAAGAAGTGAATTGAGGGCCATTGTCAGACACGAGGATGTCTGGAAGCCCGTGTGCAGCAAAAATCCCCCTCAGTACTTGAATAGTCTTTGCAGCGGTGGTGGAAGAGACAGGTACAACCTCAAGCCATTTTGAATGGCTGTCAACTAGGACCAAGAAGAATTGACCCTGAAAGGGCCCAGCGTAGTCAATGTGCACCCTAGACCATGGAGACTGTGTTTCCTCCCATCTATGTATAGGAGCTTGGGGCATTTCAGGGCGCGAGCATTGGCAAAGGTGGCATGCGTGCACCTTAGCTTCAATGTCTCTATCTAACCCAGGCCACCACAAATGGCTGTGCGCAAGTGCCTTCATGCGTACAATGCCAGGATGACCCTCGTGGAGGGAACCTAAGACCCTAGTCCTCATTGAGGTAGGGATGACAACTCTGCTTCCCCAAAGCAGACAA